>NC_052518.1:56670029-56763814 GCF_014356525.2 Nilaparvata lugens | reverse complement strand
ATCAGAAATTAATTTTGTACAAGCACAGTTTTCACGAAAAAAAATTCCAAAGTTTATTACCAGTATAGGTATCCTCTTGGGAATTCTTGAATAATCAACCACAAAAATCAAGTGCATGGCATTTCTTCTGCGATTCTGGATTTAATGCAATGTCGAACATATATAGTAACATTTCTGATTTTAAATAAATCTAGTACAAGCACAGTTTTTACAAGTAAAATCCCAACTTTTATTACCAGTTATATAGGTATCCTCTTTGGAATTCTTGAATAATCAACCACAAAAGTCAAGTGCATGGCATTTCTCCTGTTATTTCAGACAAAATGCAATGTTGAACATATATAAAATCATTCCTGATCAGGAATTAATTTCGTACAAGCACAGTTTTCACGAAAAAAAATTCCAAAGTTTAATACCATTCATAGGTATCCTCATGAGAATTCTTGAATAATCAACTAAAAAAGTCAAGTGCATGGCATTTCTCCTGTTTTTCTGGATTGTATGCAATGTTGAACATATATAGTATCATTTCTGATTTTGAGTGAATTTTGTACAAGCACAGTTTTCACAAAAAAAAATCCAAAGTTTGATACCAGTTATAGGTATCCTCTTGGGAATTATTGAATAATCAACCACAAAAGTCAAGTGCATGGCATTTCTCCTCTTATTCTGGACTGAATGCAATGTTGAGCATATATAGAATCATTCCCGATCAGGGATGAATTTTGTACAAGCAAAGTTTTCACAAAAAAAAAATTCCAAAGTTTAATACCAGTTATAGGTATCCTCTTGGGAATTCTTGAATAATCAACCACAAAAGTCAAGTGCATGGCATTTCTCCTGTTATTCTGGATTGTATGCAATGTTGAACATATATAGTATCATTTCTGATTTTGAGTGAATTTTGTACAAGCACAGTTTTCACAAAAAAAAAATTCCAAAGTTTATTACCAGTAATAGGTATCCTCTTGGGAATTCTTGAATAATCAACCACAAAAGTCAAGTGCATGGCATTTCTTCTGTTATTCTCAATTGAATTCAATGTTAAACATATAGAGTATCATTTCTGATTTTGAGTGAATTTTGTACAAGCACAGTTTTCACAAAAAAAAAATTCCAAAGTTTAATACCAGTTATAGGTATCCTCGTGGGAATTCTTGAATAATCAACCACAAAAGTCAAGTGCATGGCATTTCTCCTGTTATTTCAGACAAAATGCAATGTTGAACATATATAAAATCATTCCTGATCAGGGATGAATTTTGTACAAGCACAGTTTTCACAAAAAAAAATTCCAAAGTTTAATACCAGTTATAGGTATCCTCTTGGGAATTCTTGAATAATCAAACACAAAAGTCAAGTGCATGGCATTTCTCCTGTTATTCTGGACTGAATGCAATGTTGAACATATATAGATTCATTCCATATCAGAAATTAATTTTGTACAAGCACAGTTTTCACAAAAAAAAATCCAAAGTTTATTACCAGTATAGGTATCCGCTTGGGAATTCTTGAATAATCAACCACAAAAATCAAGTGCATGGCATTTCTTCTGCGATTCTGGATTTAATGCAATGTCGAACATATATAGTAACATTTCTGATTTTAAATAAATCTAGTACAAGCACAGTTTTTACAAAAAAAAATCCAAATTTTATTACCAGTTATATAGGTATCCTCTTTGGAATTCTTGAATAATCAACCACAAAAGTCAAGTGCATGGCATTTCTCCTGTTATTCCAGACAAAATGCAATGTTGAACATATATAAAATCATTCCTGATTATGAATGATTCTATATATGCTCAACATTGCATTCAGTCCAGAATAACAGAAGAAATGCCATGCACTTGACTTTTGTGGTTGATTATTCAATAATTCCCAAGAGGATACCTATAACTGGTGAAAACTTTGGATTTTTTTTTGAGAAAACTTTGCTTGTACAAAATTCATCCCTGATTATGAATGATTCTATATATGCTCAACATTGCATTCAGTCCAGAATAACAGAAGAAATGCCATGCACTTGACTTTTGTGATTGCTTATTCAAGAATTCCAAAGAGGATACCTATAACTGGTGAAAAATTTGGATTTTTTTTTTGAGAAAACTTTGCTTGTATAGAATTCATCCCTGATTATGAATGATTCTATATATGCTCAACATTGCATTCAGTCCAGAATAACAGAAGAAATGCCATGCACTTGACTTTTGTGGTTGATTATTCAAGAATTCCAAAGAGGATACCTATAACTGGTGAAAACTTTGGATTTTTTTTTTGAGAAAACTTTGCTTGTACAAAATTCATCCCTGATTATGAATGATTCTATATATGCTCAACATTGCATTCAGTCCAGAATAACAGAAGAAATGCCATGCACTTGACTTTTGTGATTGCTTATTCAAGAATTCCCAAGAGGATACCTATACTGGTAATGAATTTTGGAATTTTTTTCCGTGAAAACTGTGCTTGTACAAAATTAATTTCTGATATGCAATGAATCTATATATGTTCAATATTGCATTCTTTCCAGAATAACAGAAGAAATGCCATGCACTTGACTTTTGTGATCGATTATTCAATAATTCCCAAGAGGATACCTATAACTGGTGAAAACTTTGGATTTTTTTTTGAGAAAACTTTGCTTGTACAAAATTCATCCCTGATTATGAATGATTCTATATATGCTTAACATTGCATTCAGTCCAGAATAACAGAAGAAATGCCATGCACTTGACTTTTGTGATTGCTTATTCAAGAATTCCCAAGAGGATACCTATAACTGGTGAAAACTTTGGATTTTTTTTTGAGAAAACTTTGCTTGTATAGAATTCATCCCTGATTATGAATGAATTTTGTACAAGCACAGTTTTCACGAAAAAAAAATTCCAAAGTTTATTACCAGTTATAGGTATCCTCTTGGGAATTCTTGAATAATCAACCACAAAAGTCAAGTGCATGGCATTTCTCCTCTCATTCTGGATTTTATGCAATGTTGAACATATATTGTATCATTTCTAATCTTGAATGAATTTCATATAAGCACAGTTATCACAAAAAAAAATCCAAAGTTTAATACCAGTTATAGGTATCCTCGTGGGAATTCTTGAATAATCAACCACAAAAGTCAAGTGCATGGCATTTCTCCTGTTATTTCAGACAAAATGCAATGTTGAACATATATAAAATCATTCCTGATCAGGAATTAATTCTGTACAAGCACAGTTTTCACAAAAAAAATCCAAAGTTTAATACCAGTTATAGGTATCCTCGTGGGAATTCTTGAATAATCAACCACAAAAGCCAAGTGCATGGCATTTCTTCTGTTATTCTGGACTGAATGCAATGTTTAGCAAATATAAAATCATTCCTGATCAGGGATGAATTTCGTACAAGCAAAGTTTTCATGAAAAAAAAATTCCAAAGTTTAATACCAGTTATAGGTATCCTCTTGGGAATTCTTGAATAATCAAACACAAAAGTCAAGTGCATGGCATTTTTCCTGTTATTCTGGATTGTATGCAATGTTGAACATATATAGTATCATTTCTGTTTCTGAATGAATTTTATACATGCACAGTTTTCACGAAAAAAAATACCAAAGTTTAATACCAGTTATAAGTATCCTCTCTGGAATTATTGAATAATCAACCACAAAAGTCAAGTGCATGGCATTTCTTCTGTTATTCTGGACTGAATGCGATGTTGAACATATATTGAATCATTCCCCAACAGGGATGAATTTCGTACAAGCAAAGTTTTCACAAAAAAAAAATTCCAAAGTTTATTACCAGTTATAGGTATACTCTTCGGAATTCTTGAATAATCAATCACAAAAGTCAAGTGCATGGCATTTCTTCTGTTATTCTGGACTGAATTCAATGTTGAGCATATATAGAATCATTCCTAATCAGGGATGAATTTTGTACAAGCAAAGTTTTCACGAAAAAAAAAATTCCAAATTTCATTACCAGTTATAGGTATCCTCTTGGGAATTCTTGAATAATCAACCACAAAAGTCAAGTGCATGGCATTTCTTCTGTTATTCTGGACTGAATGCAATTTTGACCATATATAGGATCATTCTCGATCAGGGATGAAACTATATATGATCAACATTGCATTCAATGCCGAATAACAGAAAAAAGACGAGCACTTGACTTTTGTGTCTGATTATTCAAGACTTCTCAAGAGGATACCTATAACTGATATTAAACTTTGAATTTTTTTTCGTGAAAACTTTGCTTGTACAAAATTCATCCCCGATTAGGAACGATTCTATATATGCTTAACATCGCATTCAGTCCAGAATAACAGAAGAAATGCCATACACTTTACTTTTGTGGTTGATCATTCAAGAATTCCCAAGAGGATACCCATAACTGGTATTAAACTTTGGAATTTTTTTTCGTGAAAACTCTGCTTGTACAATATCCATTCCTGATCAGTAATGATTCAATTTATGTTCAACATTGCATTCAGTCCAGAATAACAGGAAGAAATGCCATGCACTTGACTTTTGTGAATGATTTTTCAATAATTCCCATGAGGATACCTATAACTGGTATAAATCTTTGGAATTTTATTTTCCATGGAAACTGTGCTTGTATAGAATTCATTCTGAATCAGAAATGTCAATATATATGTTCAACATTGCTTACAATCCAAAATAACAGAAGGAATGCCATGCACTTGACTTTTGTGGTTGATTATTCATGAATTCCCAAGAGGATACCTATAACTGGTGAAAACTTTGGATTTTTTTTTTGAGAAAACTTTGCTTGTACAAATAATCCCTGATTATGAATGAGGATGAATTTTGTCCAAGCAAAGTTTTCAAAAAAAAATTCCAAAGTTTAATACCAGTTATAGGTATCCTCTTGGGAATTCTTGAATAATCAACCACAAAAGTCAAGTGCATGGCATTTCTCCTGTTATTCTGGACTGAATGCAATGTTAAGCATATATAGGATCATTCCTAATCAGGGATGAATTTTGTACAAGCAAAGTTTCCACGAAAAAAAAATTCCAAAGTTTATTACCAGTTATAGGTATCCTCTTGGGAATTCTTGAATAATCAACCACAAAAGTCAAGTGCTTGGCATTTCATCTGTAATTTTGGATTAGATACAATGTTGAACATATAAAGTATCATTTCTGATTTTGAGTGAATTTTGTACAAGCACAGTTTTCACGAAAAAAAAATTCCAAAGTTTAATACCAGTTATAGGTATCCTCTTGGGAATTCTTGAATAATCAACCACAAAAGTCAAGTGCATTGCATTTCTTCTGTTATTCTGGATTGAATGCAATGTTGAACATATAAAGTATCATTTCTGATTCTGAATGAATTTTGTACAAGCACAGTTCTCAAGAAAAAAAAATCCCAAAGATAATTACCAGTTATAGGTATCCTCTCGGGAATTCTTGAATAATCAACAACAAAAGTAAAGTGTATGGCATTTCTCCTGTTATTCTGGACTGAATGCAATGTTAAGCATATATAGAATCATTCCTAATCAGGGATGAATTTTGTACAAGCAAAGTTTTCACGAAAAAAAAATTCCAAAGTTTAATATCAGTTATAGGTATCCTCTTGGGAATTCTTGAATAATCAAACACAAAAGTCAAGTGCATGGCATTTCTCCTGTTATTCTGAACAGAATGCAATGTTGAACATATATAGATTCATTCCATATCAGAAATTAATTCTGTTCAAGCACAGTTTTCACGAAAAAAAATTCCAAAGTTTATTACCAGTATAGGTATCCGCTTGGGAATTCTTGAATAATCAACCACAAAAATCAAGTGCATGGCATTTCTTCTGTTATTCTGGACTGAATGCAATGTTGAACATATATAGTATCATTTCTGATTTTGAATGAATTTTGTACAAGCACAGTTTTCACAAAAAAAAATTCCAAATTTTATTACCAGTTATAGGTATCCTCTTGGGAATTCTTGAATAATCAACCACAAAAGTCAAGTGCATGGCATTTCTCCTGTTATTTCAGACAAAATGCAATGTTGAACATATATAAAATCATTCCTGATCAGGAATTGATTTTGTACAAGCATAGTTTTCACGAAAAAAAATTCCAATGTTTAATACTATTCATAGGTATCCTCGTGGGAATTCTTGAATAATCAACCACACAAGTCAAGTGCATGGCATTTCTCCTGTTTTTCTGGATTGTATGCAATGTTGAACATGTATAGTATCATTTCTGATTTTGAATGAATTTTATACAAGCACAGTTTTCACAAAAAAAAATCCAAAGTTTGATACCAGTTATAGGTATCCTCTTGGGAATTCTTGAATAATCAACCACAAAAGTCAAGTGCATGGCATTTCTTCTGTTATTCTGGACTGAATGCAATGTTGAGCATATATAGAATCATTCCTGATCTTGAATGAATTTCATATAAGCACAGTTATCACAAAAAAAATCCAAAGTTTAATACCAGTTATAGGTATCCTCTTGGGAATTCTTCAATGATCAACCACAAAAGTCAAGTGCATGGCATTTGTCCTGTTATTCTGAATCGAATGCAATGTTAAACATATAGAGTATCATTTCTGATTTTGAGTGAATTTTGTACAAGCACAGTTTTCACGAAAAAAAAATTCCAAAGTTTAATACCAGTTATAGGTATCCTCTCGGGAATTCTTGAATAATCAACAACAAAAGTAAAGTGTATGGCATTTCTCCTGTTATTCTGGACTGAATGCAATGTTAAGCATATATAGAATCGTTCCTAATCAGGGATGAATTTTGTACAAGCAAAGTTTTCACAAAAAAAAATTCCAAAGTTTAATATCAGAAAAAAAAAATCCAAAGTTTGATACCAGTTATAGGTATACGCTTCGGAATTCTTGAATAATCAACCACAAAAGCCAAGTGCATGGCATTTCTTCTGTTATTCTGGACTGAATGCAATGTTGAGCATATATAGAATCATTCCTAATCAGGGATGAATTTTGTACAAGCAAAGTTTTCACGAAAAAAAAATTCCAAATTTTATTACCAGTTATAGGTATCCTCTTGGGAATTCTTCAATGATCAACCACAAAAGTCAAGTGCATGGCATTTGTCCTGTTATTCTGAATTGAATGCAATGTTGAACATATATAGTATCATTTCTGATTTTGAGTGAATTTTGTACAAGCACAGTTTTCACGAAAAAAAATTCCAAAGTTTATACCAGTTATAGGTATCCTCTTGGGAATTCTTGAATAATCAACAACAAAAGTAAAGTGTATGGCATTTCTCCTGTTATTTCAGACAAAATGCAATGTTGAACATATATAGATTCATTCCATATCAGAAATTAATTCTGTTCAAGCACAGTTTTCACAAAAAAAAATTCCAAAGTTTATTACCAGTATAGGTATCCGCTTGGGAATTCTTGAATAATCAAACACAAAAGTCAAGTGCATGGCATTTCTTCTGTTATTCTGGATTGTATGCAATGTTGAACATATATAGTATCATTTCTGATTTTGAATGAATTTTGTACAAGCACAGTTTTCACAAAAAAAAATTCCAAAGTTTATTACCAGTTATAGGTATCCTCTTGGGAATTCTTGAATAATCAACCACAAAAGTCAAGTGCATGGCATTTCTCATTTCAGACAAAATGCAATGTTGAACATATATAAAATCATTCCAGATCAGGAATGAATTTCGTACAAGCACAGCTTTCACGAAAAAAAATTCCAATGTTTAATACTATTCATAGGTATCCTCGTGGGAATTCTTGAATAATCAACCACAAAAGTCAAGTGCATGGCATTTCTCCTGTTATTCTGGATTAAATGCAATGTTGAACATATATAGTTTCATTTCTGATTAAGAATGAATTTCATACAAGCACAGTTTTCAAGAAAAAAAAATCCCAAAGATAATTACCAGTTATAGGTATCCTCTTGGGAATTCTTGAATAATCAACCACAAAAGTAAAGTGTATGGCATTTCTTCTGTTCTTCTGGACTGAATGCAATGTTAAGCATATATAGAATCATTCCTAATCAGGGATGAATTTTGTACAAGCAAAGTTTTCACGAAAAAAAATTCCAAAGTTTAATATCAGTTATAGGTATCCTCTTGGGAATTCTTGAATAATCAAACACAAAAGTCAAGTGCATGGCATTTCTCCTGTTATTCTGGATTGTATGCAATGTTGAACATGTATAGTATCATTTCTGATTTTGAATGAATTTTATACAAGCACAGTTTTCACGAAAAAAAATTCCAAAGTTTAATATCAGTTATAGGTATCCTCTTGGGAATTCTTGAATAATCAACCACAAAAGTCAAGTGCATGGCATTTCTTCTGTTATTCTGGACTGAATGCAATGTTAAGCATATATAGAATCATTCCTAATCAGGGATGAATTTTGTACAAGCAAAGTTTTCACGAAAAAAAAAATCCAAAGTTTAATACCAGTTATAGGTATCCTCTTGGAATTCTTGAATAATCAAACACAAAAGTCAAGTGCATGGCATTTCTTCTGTGATTCTGGATTTAATGCAATGTCGAACATATATAGTATCATTTCTGATTTTGAATGAATTTTGTACAAGCACAGTTTTCACAAAAAAAAAATTCCAAAGTTTATTACCAGTTATAGAGGTATCCTCTTCGGAATTCTTGAATAATCAACCACAAAAGTCAAGTGCATGGCATTTCTCCTGTTATTTCAGACAAAATGCAATGTTGAACATATATAAAATCATTCCTGATCAGGAATTGATTTTGTACAAGCATAGTTTTCACGAAAAAAAATTCCAATGTTTAATACTATTCATAGGTATCCTCGTGGGAATTCTTGAATAATCAACCACACAAGTCAAGTGCATGGCATTTCTCCTGTTTTTCTGGATTGTATGCAATGTTGAACATGTATAGTATCATTTCTGATTTTGAATGAATTTTATACAAGCACAGTTTTCACAAAAAAAAAATCCAAAGTTTGATACCAGTTATAGGTATCCTCTTGGGAATTATTGAATAATCAACCACAAAAGTCAAGTGCATGGCATTTCTCCTGTTATTCTGGACTGAATGCAATGTTGAGCATATATAGAATCATTCCTAATCAGGGATGAATTTTGTACAAGCAAAGTTTTCACAAAAAAAAAATTCCAAAGTTTATTACCAGTATAGGTATCCTCTTGGGAATTCTTGAATAATCAACCACAAAAATCAAGTGCTCGTCTTTTTTCTCTTTTTCTGGATTGAATGCAATGTTGAACATATATAGTATCATTTCTGATCATTGATGAATTTCGTACAAGCAAAGTTTTCACAAAAAAAAAATCCAAAGTTTATTACCAGTTATAGGTATACTCTTGGGAATTCTTGAATAATCAACCACAAAAGTCAGTGCATGGCATTTCTTCTGTTATTCTGGACTGAATGCAATGTTGAGCAAATATAGAATCATTCCCGATCAGGGATGAATTTTGTAAAAGCAAAGTTTTCACGAAAAAAAAATCCAAAGTTTGATACCAGTTATAGGTATCCTCTTGGAATTCTTGAATAATCACCACAAAAGTCAAGTGCATGGCATTTCTTCTGTTATTCTGGACTGAATGCAATTTCGACCATATATAGAATCATTCTCGATCAGGGATGAGTTTTGTGCAAGCAAAGTTTTCACAAAAAAAAAATCCAAAGTTTAATACCAGTTATAGGTATCCTCTTGGGATTCTTGAATAATCAATCACAAAAGTCAAGTGCATGGCATTTCTTCTGTTATTCTGGACTGAATTCAATGTTGAGCATATATACAATCATTCTCGATCAGGGATGAGTTTTGTGCTAGCAAGGTTTTCACAAAAAAAAAAATTCCAAAGTTTAATACCAGTCATAGGTATTGGGAATTCTTCAATGATCAACCACAAAAGTCAAGTGCATGGCATTTGTCCTGTTATTCTCAATTGAATTCAATGTTGAACATATAGAGTATCATTTCTGATTTTGAGTGAATTTTGTACAAGCACAGTTCTCAAGAAAAAAAAATCCCAAAGATAATTACCAGTTATAGGTATCCTCTCGGGAATTCTTGAATAATCAACAACAAAAGTAAAGTGGATGGCATTTCTCCTGTTAATCTGGACTGAATGCAATGTTTAGCATATATAGAATCATTCCTAATCGGGGATGAATTTTGTACAAGCAAAGTTTTCACGAAAAAAAAAATCCAAAGTTTAATACCAGTTATAGGTATCCTCTTGGGAATTCTTGAATAATCAAACACAAAAGTCAAGTGCATGGCATTTCTTTTGTCATTCTGGACAGAATGCAATGTTGAACATATATAGATTCATTCCATATCAGAAATTAATTCTGTTCAAGCACAGTTTTCACGAAAAAAAATTCCAAAGTTTATTACCAGTATAGGTATCCGCTTGGGAATTCTTGAATAATCAAATATAAAAATCAAGTGCATGGCATTTCTTCTGCAATTCTGGATTTAATGCAATGTCGAACATATATAGTAACATTTCTGATTTTAAATAGATCTAGTACAAGCACAGAAAAAAAAATTCCAAAGTTTATTACCAGTATAGGTATCCGCTTGGGAATTCTTGAATAATCAACCACAAAAATCAAGTGCATGGCATTTCTTCTGAGATTCTGGATTTAATGCAATGTCGAACATATATAGTAACATTTCTGATTTTAAATAGATCTAGTACAAGCACAGTTTTTACAAGGAAAATTCCAACTTTTATTACCAGTTATAGAGGTATCCTCTTCGGAATTCTTGAATAATCAACCACAAAAGTCAAGTGCATGGCATTTCTCCTGTTATTTCAGACAAAATGCAATGTTGAACATATATAAAATCATTCCTGATCAGGAATTAATTTTGTACAACCACAGTTTTCACGAAAAAAAATTCCAATGTTTAATACCATTCATGGGTATCCTCGTGGAATTCTTGAATAATCACCACAAATGTCAAGTGCATGGCATTTTTTCTTCATTTCAGACATAATGCAATGTTGAACATAAATATAAAATCATTCCTAATCAGGGATGAATTCTGTACAAGCAAAGTTTTCACAAAAAAGAAAAAATTCAAAAGATTATTACCAGTTATAGGTTTCCCTTTGGGAATTCTTGAAAAATCAACCACAAAGGTCAAGTGCATGGCATTTCTCCTGTTATTCTGGATTGTATGCAATGTTGAACATATTTAATATCATTTCTGATTTTGAATGAATTTTATACAAGCACAGTTTTCACGAAAAAAAAAATTCCAAAGTTTAATACCAGTTATAGGTATCCTCTTGGGAATTATTGAATAATCAACCACAAATATCAAGTGCATGGCATTTCTCCTGTTATTCTGGACTGAATGCGATGTTGAGCATATATAGAATCATTCCTCATCATTGATGAATTTCGTACAAGCAAAGTTTTCACAAAAAAAAAATCCAAAGTTTATTACCAGTTATAGGTATACTCTTGGGAATTCTTGAATAATCAACCACAAAAGTCATGTGCATGGCATTTCTTCTGTTATTCTGGACTGAATGCAATGTTGAGCAAATATAGAATCATTCCCGATCAGGGATGAATTTTGTACAAGCAAAGTTTTCACAAAAAAAAATCCAAAGTTTAATACCAGTTATAGGTATCCTCTTGGGAATTCTTGAATAATCAACCACAAAAGTCAAGTGCATGGCATTTCTTCTGTTATTCTGGACTGAATGCAATTTTGACCATATATAGAATCATTCTCGATCAGGGATGAATTTTGTGCGAGCAAAGTTTTCACAAAAAAAAAATCCAAAGTTTAATACCAGTTATAGGTATCCTCTTGGAATTCTTGAATAATCAATCACAAAAGTCAAGTGCATGGCATTTCTTCTGTTATTCTGGACTGAATTCAATGTTGAGCATATATACAATCATTCTCGATCAGGGATGAGTTTTGTGCAAGCAAAGTTTTCACAAAAAAAAAATTCCAAAGTTTAATACCAGTCATAGGTATCCTCTTGGGAATTCTTCAATGATCAACCACAAAAGTCAAGTGCATGGCATTTGTCCTGTTATTCTCAATTGAATTCAATGTTGAACATATAGAGTATCATTTCTGATTTTGAGTGAATTTTGTACAAGCACAGTTCTCAAGAAAAAAAAATCCCAAAGATAATTACCAGTTATAGGTATCCTCTCGGGAATTCTTGAATAATCAACAACAAAAGTAAAGTGTATGGCATTTCTCCTGTTATTCTGGACTGAATGCAATGTTAAGCATATATAGAATCATTCCTAATCAGGGATGAATTTTGTACAAGCACAGTTTTCACGAAAAAAAATTCCAATGTTTAATACCATTCATGGGCATTCTCGTGGGAATTCTTGAATAATCAACCACAAATGTCAAGTGCATGGCATTTTTTCTTCATTTCAGACATAATGCAATGTTGAACATAAATATAAAATCATTCCTAATCAGGGATGAATTCTGTACAAGCAAAGTTTTCACAAAAAAAAAATTCCAAAGTTTATTACCAGTTATAGGTTTCCCTTTGGGAATTCTTGAAAAATCAACCACAAAGGTCAAGTGCATGGCATTTCTCCTGTTATTCTGGATTGTATGCAATGTTGAACATATTAATATCATTTCTGATTTTGAATGAATTTTATACAAGCACAGTTTTCACGAAAAAAAAAATTCCAAAGTTTAATACCAGTTATAGGTATACTCTTGGGAATTATTGAATAATCAACCACAAATATCAAGTGCATGGCATTTCTCCTGTTATTCTGGACTGAATGCGATGTTGAGCATATATAGAATCATTCCTCATCATTGATGAATTTCGTACAAGCAAAGTTTTCACAAAAAAAAAATCCAAAGTTTATTACCAGTTATAGGTATACTCTTGGGAATTCTTGAATAATCAACCACAAAAGTCATGTGCATGGCATTTCTTCTGTTATTCTGGACTGAATGCAATGTTGAGCAAATATAGAATCATTCCCGATCAGGGATGAATTTTGTAAAAGCAAAGTTTTCACGAAAAAAAATCCCAAAGTTTGATACCAGTTATAGGTATCCTCTTGGGAATTCTTGAATAATCAACCACAAAAGTCAAGTGCATGGCATTTCTTCTGTTATTCTGGACTGAATGCAATTTCGACCATATATAGGATCATTCTCGATCAGGGATGAATTTTGTGCGAGCAAAGTTTTCACAAAAAAAAAATCCAAAGTTTAATACCAGTTATAGGTATCCTCTTGGGAATTCTTGAATAATCAATCACAAAAGTCAAGTGCATGGCATTTCTTCTGTTATTCTGGACTGAATTCAATGTTGAGCATATATACAATCATTCTCGATCAGGGATGAGTTTTGTGCTAGCAAGGTTTTCACAAAAAAAAAATTCCAAAGTTTAATACCAGTCATAGGTATTGGGAATTCTTCAATGATCAACCACAAAAGTCAAGTGCATGGCATTTGTCCTGTTATTCTCAATTGAATTCAATGTTGAACATATAGAGTATCATTTCTGATTTTGAGTGAATTTTGTACAAGCACAGTTCTCAAGAAAAAAAAATCCCAAAGATAATTACCAGTTATAGGTATCCTCTCGGGAATTCTTGAATAATCAACAACAAAAGTAAAGTGTATGGCATTTCTCCTGTTAATCTGGACTGAATGCAATGTTTAGCATATATAG
This sequence comes from Nilaparvata lugens, assembly GCF_014356525.2. NCBI lineage: Eukaryota > Metazoa > Arthropoda > Insecta > Hemiptera > Delphacidae > Nilaparvata > Nilaparvata lugens. The sequence goes on along the minus strand of NC_052518.1, from coordinate 56,750,105 downwards.
AATCATTCCTAATCGGGGATGAATTTTGTACAAGCAAAGTTTTCACAAAAAAAAAATTCTAAAGTTTATTACCAGTTATAGGTTTCCCTTTGGGAATTCTTGAAAAATCAACCACAAAGGTCAAGTGCATGGCATTTCTCCTGTTATTCTGGATTGTATGCAATGTTGAACATATTTAATATCATTTCTGATTTTGAATGAATTTTATACAAGCACAGTTTTCACGAAAAAAAAATTCCAAAGTTTAATACCAGTTATAGGTATCCTCTTGGGAATTATTGAATAATCAACCACAAATATCAAGTGCATGGCATTTCTCCTGTTATTCTGGACTGAATGCGATGTTGAGCATATATAGAATCATTCCTCATCATTGATGAATTTCGTACAAGCAAAGTTTTCACAAAAAAAAAATCCAAAGTTTATTACCAGTTATAGGTATACTCTTGGGAATTCTTGAATAATCAACCACAAAAGTCATGTGCATGGCATTTCTTCTGTTATTCTGGACTGAATGCAATGTTGAGCAAATATAGAATCATTCCCGATCAGGGATGAATTTTGTAAAAGCAAAGTTTTCACGAAAAAAAATCCAAAGTTTGATACCAGTTATAGGTATCCTCTTGGGAATTCTTGAATAATCAACCACAAAAGTCAAGTGCATGGCATTTCTTCTGTTATTCTGGACTGAATGCAATTTCGACCATATATAGGATCATTCTCGATCAGGGATGAATTTTGTGCGAGCAAAGTTTTCACAAAAAAAAAATCCAAAGTTTAATACCAGTTATAGGTATCCTCTTGGGAATTCTTGAATAATCAATCACAAAAGTCAAGTGCATGGCATTTCTTCTGTTATTCTGGACTGAATTCAATGTTGAGCATATATACAATCATTCTCGATCAGGGATGAGTTTTGTGCTAGCAAGGTTTTCACAAAAAAAAAAATTCCAAAGTTTAATACCAGTCATAGGTATTGGGAATTCTTCAATGATCAACCACAAAAGTCAAGTGCATGGCATTTGTCCTGTTATTCTCAATTGAATTCAATGTTGAACATATAGAGTATCATTTCTGATTTTGAGTGAATTTTGTACAAGCACAGTTCTCAAGAAAAAAAAATCCCAAAGATAATTACCAGTTATAGGTATCCTCTTGGGAATTCTTGAATAATCAACAACAAAAGTAAAGTGTATGGCATTTCTCCTGTTAATCTGGACTGAATGCAATGTTTAGCATATATAGAATCATTCCTAATCGGGGATGAATTTTGTACAAGCAAAGTTTTCACGAAAAAAAAATTCCAAAGTTTAATATCAGTTATAGGTATCCTCTTGGGAATTCTTGAATAATCAAACACAAAAGTCAAGTGCATGGCATTTCTCCTGTTATTCTGAACAGAATGCAATGTTGAACATATATAGATTCATTCCATATCAGAAATTAATTCTGTTCAAGCACAGTTTTCACGAAAAAAAATTCCAAAGTTTATTACCAGTATAGGTATCCGCTTGGGAATTCTTGAATAATCAAATATAAAAATCAAGTGCATGGCATTTCTTCTGCAATTCTGGATTTAATGCAATGTCGAACATATATAGTAACATTTCTGATTTTAAATAGATCTAGTACAAGCACAGATTTTACAAGGAAAATTCCAACTTTTATTACCAGTTATAGAGGTATCCTCTTCGGAATTCTTGAATAATCAACCACAAAAGTCAAGTGCATGGCATTTCTCCTGTTATTTCAGACAAAATGCAATGTTGAACATATAAAAAATCATTCCTGATCAGGAATTTATTCTGTACAAGCATAGTTTTCACGAAAAAAAATTCCAATGTTTAATACTATTCATAGGTATCCTCGTGGGAATTCTTGAATAATCAACCACACAAGTCAAGTGCATGGCATTTCTCCTTTTTTTCTGGATTGTATGCAATGTTGAACATGTATAGTATCATTTCTGATTTTGAATGAATTTTATACAAGCACAGTTTTCACAAAAAAAAAATCCAAAGTTTGATACCAGTTATAGGTATCCTCTTGGGAATTATTGAATAAATAACCACAAAAGTCAAGTGCATGGCATTTCTCCTCTTATTCTGGACTGAATGCAATGTTGAGCATATATAGAATCATTCCCGATCAGGGATGGATTTTGTACAAGCACAGTTTTCACAGAAAAAAAAATTCCAAAGTTTATTACCAGTATAGGTATCCTCTTGGGAATTCTTGAATAATCAACCACAAATATCAAGTGCATGGCATTTCTTCTGTGATTCTGGATTTAATGCAATGTCGAACATATATAGTATCATTTTTGATTTTGAATAAATCTAGTACAAGCACAGTTTTCACGAAAAACAATTCTAACTTTTGTTACCAGTTATAGGTATCCTCTTGAGAATTCTTGAATAATCAACCACAAAAGTCAAGTGCTTGTCTTTTTCCTGTTTGTCTGGATTGAATGCAATGTTGAACATATATAGTATCATCTCTGATTCAGAATCTATTTTGTACAAGCACAGTTTCCAGGAAAAAAATTTCCAAAGTTTATACCAGTTATAGGTATCCTCATGGGAATTCTTGAATAATCAAAAACAAAAGTCAAGTGCATGGCATTTCTCCTGTTATTTCAAACAAAATGCGATGTTGAACATATATAAAATTATTCCTGATTTTGAATGAATTTTATACAACACAGTTTTCATGAAAAAAAAATTCCAAAGTTTAATACCAGTTATAGGTATCCTCTTGGGAATTATTGGATAATCAACCACAAATGTCAAGTGCATGGCATTTCTCCTGTTATTCTGGACTGAATGCAATGTTGAGCATATATAGAATCATTCCTCATCATAGATTAATTTCGTACAAGCAAAGTTTTCACAAAAAAAATTCCAATTAACCATAGCAAAGTTTAATACCAGTTATAGGTATCCTCGTGGGAATTCTTGAATAATCAACCACAAAAGTCAAGTGCATGGCATTTCTTCTGTTATTTCAGACAAAATGCAATGTTGAACATATATAAAATCATTCCTGATCAGGAATTAATTTTGTACAACCACAGTTTTCACGAAAAAAAATTCCAATGTTTAATACCATTCATAGGAATTCTCGTGGGAATTCTTGAATAATCAACCACAAATGTCAAGTGCATGGCATTTTTTCTTCATTTCAGACATAATGCGATGTTGAACATACATATAAAATCATTCCTAATCAGGGATGAATTCTGTACAAGCAAAGATTTCACAAAAAAGAAAAAATTCAAAAGATTATTACCAGTTATAGGTTTCCCTTTGGGAATTCTTGAAAAATCAACCACAAAGGTCAAGTGCATGGCATTTCTCCTGTTATTCTGGATTGTATGCAATGTTGAACATATTTAATATCATTTCTGATTTTGAATGAATTTTATACAAGCACAGTTTTCACGAAAAAAAAAATTCCAAAGTTTAATACCAGTTATAGGTATCCTCTTGGGAATTATTGAATAATCAACCACAAATATCAAGTGCATGGCATTTCTCCTGTTATTCTGGACTGAATGCGATGTTGAGCATATATAGAATCATTCCTCATCATTGATGAATTTCGTACAAGCAAAGTTTTCACAAAAAAAAAATCCAAAGTTTATTACCAGTTATAGGTATACTCTTGGGAATTCTTGAATAATCAACCACAAAAGTCATGTGCATGGCATTTCTTCTGTTATTCTGGACGGAATGCAATGTTGAGCAAATATAGAATCATTCCCGATCAGGGATGAATTTTGTAAAAGCAAAGTTTTCACGAAAAAAAAATCCCAAAGATTGATACCAGTTATAGGTATCCTCTTGGGAATTCTTGAATAATCAACCACAAAAGTCATGTGCATGGCATTTCTTCTGTTATTCTGGACTGAATGCAATGTTGAGCAAATATAGAATCATTCCCGATCAGGGATGAATTTTGTAAAAGCAAAGTTTTCACGAAAAAAAAATCCCAAAGATTGATACCAGTTATAGGTATCCTCTTGGGAATTATTGAATAATCAACCACAAATATCAAGTGCATGGCATTCCTCCTGTTATTCTGGACTGAATGCGATGTTGAGCATATATAGAATCATTCCTCATCATTGATGAATTTCGTACAAGCAAAGTTTTCACAAAAAAAAAAATCCAAAGTTTATTACCAGTTATAGGTATACTCTTGGGAATTCTTGAATAATCAACCACAAAAGTCATGTGCATGGCATTTCTTCTGTGATTCTGGATTCAATGCAATGTCGAACATATATAGTATCATTTTTGACTTTGAATAAATCTAGTACAAGCACAGTTTTCACGAAAAGAATTCTAACTTTTATTACCAGTTATAGGTATCCTCTTGATAATTCTTGGATAATCAACCACAAAAGTCAAGTGCTTGTCTTTTTTCTGTTTGTCTGGATTGAATGCAATGTTGAACATATATAGTATCATCTCTTATTCAGGATGAATTTCGTACAAGCACAGTTTTCAAGAAAAAATATTCCAAAGTTTTTACCAGTTGTAGGTATATTCTTGGGAATTCTTGAATAATCAACCACAAAAGTCAAGTGCATGACATTTCTCCTCTCATTCTGGATTGAAATCAATGTTAAACATATATTGTATCATTTCTCATCTTGAATGAATTCCATACAAGCACAGTTTTCACAAGAAAAAAATCCAAAGTTTAATACCAGTTATAGGTATTCTCGTGGGAATTCTTGAATAATCAACCACAAAAGTCAAGTGCATGGCATTTCTTTTGTTATTTCAGACGAAATGCAATGTTGAACATATATAAAATCATTCCTGATCAGGAATTAATTCTGTACAAGCACAGTTTCCACGAAAAAAAATCCAAAGTTTGATATCAGTTATAGGTATCCTCTTGGGAATTCTTGAATAATCAACCACAAAAGTCAAGTGCATGGCATTTTTCTTCCATTTCAGACAAAATGCAATGTTGAATATATATAAAATCATTCCTGATCAGGAATGAATTTTGTACAAGCACAGTTTTCACGAAAAAAACTTCAAAGTTTAATACCAGTTATAGGTATCCTCTTGGGAATTCTTGAATAATCAACCACAAAAGTCAAGTGCATGGCATTTCTTCTGTTATTTCAGACAAATTGCAATATTGAACATATATAAAATCATTCCTGATCAGGAATTAATTCTGTACAAGCACAGTTTCCACGAAAAAAAATCCAAAGTTTGATATCAGTTATAGGTATCCCGTGGGAATTCTTGAATAATCAACCACAAAAGTCAAGTGCATGGTTTTTTTTTCCATTTCGGACAAAATGTAATGTTGAACATATATAGTATCATTCCTGATCAGAAATGAATTTTGTACAAGCACAGTTTTCACGAAAAAAAACTCCAAAGTTTAATATCAGTTATAGGTATATTCTTGGGAATTCTTGAATAATCAAACACAAAAGTCATGTGCTTGGCATTTCTTCTGTTATTCTAGACTGAATGCAATGTTGAACATATATAGAATCATTCCTGATCAGGGATGATTTTTGTACAAGCACAGTTTTCACGAAAAAAATTCCAAAGTTCAATACCAGTTATAGGTATCCTCTTGGATATCTTGAATAATCAACCACAAAAGTCAAGTTAATGGCATTTCTCCTGTTATTCTGGATTGACTGCAATGTTGAACATATAAAGTATCATTTCTGATTTTGAATGAATTCTGTACAAGCACAGTTTTCATGAAAACGAAAATTTCAATGTTCAATATTAGTAATAGTGATACTATGAGGAATTCTTGAATAATCAACCATAAAAGTTGTGGCACACCTCTCTTACTCTCTTCAAGAGTTGTGCTCTTCTGAACCTCCTGTGTAAGAACTCACAATACCGGGTACAATTATTGACCCAAACACTTAGCCATTAACCATTCAGGTACTTCTGAAATGTTCCATCCAGTTCGGGGAAAATGATTCTTATTGTTATATAATGTAATAAAAATGATGTTGGAGGTTCGGTAAGACAATCAACTATTGATTCCAATAATAGTATTTATTCTACTGGCGTCTCCAGCCCAAAGTACAAGAATGATTTTGCATTGAAGTTGTATATATCCCATCATTTAAGGTCTTAATACTACATTTACAAAGGAGAAGTGACTCATAAAAACTAACTGGACCCTTATAACTACTGAATGAATATAAAATAAAATAGGTTTCATACCCAAATTTCATACCCCGAACAATATTGATGTTTCCTTTACCAGCTCTCAAACAGGAAGAAGGATGAGCCATGTAAAACCCTCCAAAAATACAGTCTAACCTCAAAATTGAATAAAATCTATTATGACAAATGATTAATTCTTCAAATTCTGATTGAGATAGAGTAAATGATAATCCATTGTGAATATTTTTATATTAGTTTTTTGGTTTAAGTTTGTAATGAAGAATGAATTAATTTAGTTACATTTCATATATACTCAATATTTGTGCAGTTGCAGTTCATACTTAATGTTTTTGGTCATGTTTTAGTATAAATATTATTCAGTCCTATTTCAATTTGTTTTAATAAATATTCAATTATAATAACATTGATTACATTATTTCAATTCATTGCACTCAACTTGTAAAGTTATTGAGTGGCATGTGGTTTGAATGTTCACATTACAAATGCCCCTTTTCAGTTAAAAAAAAAATTGTAGACTGAATTTTTCTTAAAACATACAAAAGTTTGATTCAAAAGTTCCACTATACTTCTTTTTAAGTTGAACAATTTTTTTAAATTAACATTTAATTCTTCTTTAAGAGATCATATTGCATCAACATTGAACCAAAAGACAAGTAGACTCTTGAAGTTCATTGAATTGATGAACCAACGTGCCCACAGTCAGTTGTCATAGTAGCAATTTGATTAGCTGGAGAGACAGTTCTGTACTGCACGTTGATTAAATAAGTATGTATATAGGATTAACCATTATAGGCATAATCGGAACTGGAGTGGTGAATGTACTGAGTTCTCGTTCATCATTATACAGCACAGGCAACATGGTAAGAAAAGTGACTAATGAAATGAAAAATCATTAAACTGTGCTTGTACAAAACTCATTCGTGATTAGGAATGATTTCATATATGCTTAACATTGCATTTAGTCCATTATAACAGGAAAAATGTGATGCACTTGACTTTTGTGATCGATTTTTCAAGAATTCCCGTGGGGAGTCCTTTAACTAGTATATTGAACTATGACATATTTTTTGTGAAAAATGTGCTTCTACAAAATTCATTTATGATAAGGAATGATTCTATAATATGTTAAACAATGCACTCAGTCCATGATAACAGGAGGAATGTGATGCACTTAACTTTTGTGGTTGATTATTCAAGAATTCCCAAGAGAATACCCATAACTAGTAATAAACTTAGGAATTTTTTTTCGTGAAAACTGTGCTTGTACAAAATTCATTCCTGATCAGGAATGATTCTATATATGTTAAACATTGCATTAAGTCCAGAATAACAGAAGAAATGCCATGTACTTGGATTTTGTGTTGATTATTCAAGAATTACCCTTAGTAACACTATTACTGATATTGAACTTTGAAATTTCTTCTCGTGAAAACTGTGCTTGTAAAAAATTCATCCAAAATAAGATTTCAATCTCTATAATTATGTTCAACATCGCACTCAGGGAATGATAACAGAAGAAATGCCATGTACTTGACTTTTGTGGTTGATTTTCCAAGAATTCCATATAGTATCACTATTACAAATATTGTACTTTGATATTTTTTTTCGTGAGAACTGTGCTTGTACAAAATTCATTCGTGATCAGGATTGATTCTGTATATGTTAACCATCGCATTTAGTCCAGAATAACAGAAGAAATGCCATGCACTTGGCTTTTGTGTTTGATTTTTCAAGAATTCCCCATAGTATCACTATTACAAATATTGAACTTTGATATCTTTTTTCGTGAAACGAATATGTATGTATGTTTAACATTGCATTCAGTCCAGAATAACAGGAAAAATGCAATGCACTTGACTTTTGTGGTTGATTATTCAATAATTCCAAAGAGGATACCTATAACTGGTATTAAACTTTGGAATTTTTTTCTCGTGAAAACTGTGCATGTACAAAATTGATTCCTGATCAAGAATGATTCTATATAGTTATGTTTAACATTGCATTCATTCCAGAGTAACAGAAGAAATGCCATGCACTTGACTTTTGTGGTTGATTATTCAAGAATTCCCAAGAGGATACCTATAACTGGTATTAAACTTTGGAATTTTTTTCGTGAGAACTGTGCTTGTACAAAATTCATTCAAATTCAGAAATGATACTTTATATGTTCAACATTGCATTCAATCCAGAATAACAGAAATAATGCCATGCACTTGACTTTTGTGGTTGATTATTCAAGAATTCCCAAGAGGATACCTATAACTGGTATTAAACTTTGGAATTTTTTTTAGTGAAAGCTGTGCTTGTACAAAATTCATTTAAGATCAGAAATGATACTATATATGTTCAATATTGCATTCAGTCCAAAATAACAGAAGAAATGCCATGCACTTGACTTTTGTGGTTGATTATTCAAGAAATACCATTGTATCACTATTACAAATTTCGAACTTTGAAATTTTCCCGTGAAAACTGTGCTTGCATATTTCATTTGTGGTTGATGATGATTCAAAAGATTATGTTTCCGACTTGGATACAGTATTTTATTTATTCAAAGTAATACAAATCATATTATCACGCCTGCATATACCGCCTGCATGAGCGGTAGTGTAGCTGGCAGGTAGCCAGCATAGGGAAATAATCAATGATATGTATGACCTTGACTCCATCTTCAAAAGCGTCTAATTAAATAACGGTGCTTGTACAAAATTCGATTTTTGCATATTCAGACGGCACAAAATTCGTAGTTTATTGTCAATTTTTTTCGAGCTTGTGCACCACAAGTTCACGGAGCCCTAGTTGACGGCAATGGTATATTTTGCCAGGGGATTTACTGACGCCTGTGATCAAAATAGCGAGGAGACTAGTTGTCGGGGAGACAGGTTGACAGCGACCCGTTGGAATTCTATGCGTGGCTTCAATTCCCAGCCTCTCATCATTATTACCTATGTTCAGGACCTTTGCTGTTTTTCCAATTATTTCTTCGATATTCTCATTTTTAGTTACTGGTATTCCATGAATCTCTAATTTTTTCAGTCTTCCATACTGCTGCAGCTCTGTTAATTCCTTTTCCATCTCAGAAAGTTTTGTTTTCAATATTTCGTTCTCTTTTTTAGGGTGGAATGATCGCTTTTTTATTCCCCTATCTCTTTATTATATTCATCAATTTCTGCAGAGAAAAATTCCACAGACTTTTTCAGTTCAGAAACATTTTCATTGGTCTTTTTCATTTCGTTTGTGATCTCTTTTATTTCTTGTGCTATGGTATTTCTAATTTCCCTTTTCAGTTCAGCGATCAAGTCACTGTTTCCTAGCGCCTGAGTTTTAGACATTTTAATTAACTTATCTTTATCAATGTCTGAGTTGATGTACAGTACAAATACATGTACAGTACATGTCTACTCTATCTGGATCATGAATTTCAATTTCATACAATGATGAATTGTAATCAATGATTACATCATTGATTAATATGGATTCTCATCTGAATTGATAAGAACATTTATAAACCCATTCTAAAAAACAGTTTTTACATTCTTTATAATCGCAATGATGGTTAAACGCTTTTAGACTATTGAAATTGAAATTCATGATCCAGATAGAGTAGACATGTATTTTTACTGTACATCAAATCAGACATTGAAAATGTGCCTAACTAACCTGGGGAATTCCCGAGACATCTAACAATAAATTCATTGAATTCATCAATGATGAATTTATATCATCAATGTGAGAGAAAGCATATACAATGTTTTGGGTTTTTTTCATTATTCTCCCTCCCCGCCCCAGCAAAATAGCCTCAAATCTATCGGAAATTGGTGAGAAAGTATGGAATTATGAAATTCAATTAATTATATGGTGAAAAATGAGAAAACATTTCTAATATAATTTTTAGATATATATTTCCCATTTCGTGGAATTATTACGAAATTTTGATTTTCAGAAAGTTATTGATATCTTTGGTTCTAACTTGAAATATACATACAATCCATGCCGATTGTAAAACAAATTGTTGAATACTATTATTTAGTGCCTTCAAGTTAGTTACGGCATCTTTTCTAATGGGCCTTTCTTCTCGGCAAAATCTTCCACATCCACTGGACGTTTTTTGAATGAACTTTCATTACCATCGCATGCTTCTTGTAAACTTCACTTTTGAATAATCCCCTTTTCCTAAAGAGACTCAATTGATTTGTGCGATAATAATGTTGTGTGCAACCAGAGGCAAATTCTAGGCGGGTGGGGGGGATGGTTGATCAAGGATTCATATTATCTCAGGTAATGTCACGACAGCTCAGGTAACGTTTCTCTTCTCGAAATATGAGCAGACATGGTGAACTTGAAGACTGCACAATACCAATACAAAAGAATTCTTCTAACTGACAATATCAATCTAATTATTAAAGACTCAAAAAACTGGGAAGAACTGAGAAGTAGGGTTAAGTGCAGTTGAATCTATCCAAAAATACTATCAATACCGTTCCAACCTATTCCGCTTCATTAATTCCATACACTTAACTCTCATAATCATTATCATGCATCATCTTCATTGTTGATTTTTGCATCTTCATCTTCATGGAATTCTTCATAGAATCTCTTTCGGTATTATAGAATTCGGAACAGAGTTTGTGGTAACTATAATCACAATCAAGAAGTTAGTCTTGACGCAGAGTTGATTTCTAATCATTGTAAGCTTGAACATTACCCAAAACCTAGATTTGAATACCGAAATCAATCTGAAAGTTTACAAGCATTTGATCTTATTCCTTGTAATGATAAATCATCGAATCCTTGCAGTGGAGAATTATTGAAAATTGTTGATCAAGAACTTGAAAGTATCAATGGTTATGTGAGTTTAAAATCTGTAGCCCAAAGTCATCTGCACATTGGAAATGGTGAAAAGAGGAAGGAAGAGGGTGATGATGAGGTTGAAAAGGAAGTTAAATGGAATAGTGGAGAGGAAAATGGAATTGAATCGAATTATGGAATTTAATAAAAACTTGGAGAACGGAATGAGAATGTACAAAAAATGAGGAGAGATGAGAAAGATGTGGAAATGGAAGAAAGTCAAGGTATGAATTTAGAAAAAATTAGAAAGAAATATTGGCTAGTATTGGAAAAAGTGAAATTGATAAGAATAAGTATAGAATGGAGAATACGTATGAGTTGATGCATACTTAATAAAAAGAAGAAAGAAAATTAATGAAAAAGTAATTCAAAGTACCCCAACAGCCAAAGAAAGTCAGTCTTACCAAACAGTGTTGCATGTAATGCAGTGTTATGTTTTGTTCACGTTCGTTTCATCTTGTGTGTTTTGTTTATGTTTGTTTTATGTTCCATGTTTTGTTCATGTTTGTGATCCTTTTCATATTAATTTATTTTATGGCTTGAGGGCAAGCCAATTTGTCAGAATGGCCAAGTGTAGGATATGAGATTGTAGCTATGTTCATTCAATTCTGACGTATGATGTTATCATCATATGAAAGTAGTCATGTGATTCATTCCATAAGCAACATCATTAATGAAATAAATAAACTATTTGGTTTTTATGAGAAAAGCTCAATGTATAGATCAAGAAAATATAAAATGTGAATGTGTGAAATTAATAAAAGCTATTGATTTGTAACAGGATATGGATTTGTAGAATAATATCCTACATCTATAATGTCAAGAGAAATTGACATCCAAGTATCAAGAAGGTATTTACGAGTTTGAAAATTTCGTTTTTATGAAGAAGCAACTAAGGTATATTTACAGTTGTAATGTTGCAATACTTATTCATAATATGGAAGGAATAATGGTGTACAATATATTATTTAATTGCTGGTTAATCCATACTAATTAAATGCCCAATCTGCAAAATCAACTTGAATCGAAATCAAAACAAGCTCGTTTTGTCAAACGTGAGGGCTTGATTCAAGATTTCATTCGCATGCGTTTAGCTCAAAATGAGTTAAATTCAAGAGTCCATCCAGAATTTGAAATAAATCTGTAATTCTTATTATTCATGATTCAATTATTCTTCCAAACTAATGCTCCAATCTTACTATTGCCTTAATACTCTATTTCTATACTCAGTGGACATCCATACATTCTATATATAGATGAAATCTATATGTAATATATAGATTATATAGATTTCATATAATATATAGATTATATAATATATATATAATATATATATATATATATATATAGACTATATAATATATATATTATATAGATTTCATCTATATATAGAATGTATGGATGTCCACTGAGTATAGAAATAGAGTATTAGGGCAATAGTAAGATTGGAGCATTAGTTTGGAAGAATAATTGAATCATGAATAATAAGAATTACAGATTTATTTCAAATTCTGGATGGAATTTGAATTATGATTGAGCATTGATATTGGATTGCACTGAATCAGATTATTAATATATATTTTCAATATTATTCAAATTGAACTACTCTTTAAAATTCTCCTGTGAATGGCAAATTACTTATTCATTCTCTCCTGTCAGGGCAGTCTATAAACTGTCTCTGTAGCTGTATTGATTGAGTCGGGATCGACCTCTGCTAACCAATAACAGCTTGCAGACTGTCCTGAGAGGGAGCAGTGCATGAGTAACTCGCCATTCGATGAATTAATTAAATCATATCTGCTCTAGTTCATACAGCCATCTATGCTTGCAACACCTCAAATGGAATACAGTTCATATACATCTCATTAACACATCAATTATTACTTTGAATATCTATTAAAATATTATATATTAATATCTATATTAGTTTATTCTCTTTAAAGTTTTACTTCAGAGTATATCTATATGAGCGAAAAATGTAAATAAGAAAACATTATTTTCAATAAAATGCAATGATTTTTATTAAATATTACAAAAATTGAACTTGAAATTTATAACTAATTATATATTTTTACTTTGAACTGCTATCGTCCTCGATTTGAGCTTCATGAGGCGTAGTCACTCTGCTCTTGGTCCTGTAAAATATGAAATGTACAGTTTAGTGGGATAACTTAATAGGTTATTATGAGTAAAATAGAAAATTTCTCGGTAATCAATTCTCAGAATGCTGATTATGTAGCTTAAAAACTTTTATAAGTTGGAGACTGATATACATACTGTAACTTTCAGGATAATTTATTGGTCAAATACTCTACCTTTTGACATACATAAATGAATTTCAACCCCTCATAAGTGGTTGACTTAGACCTTCATAAGGACATCTCATTTACATTTATGACAGTTTGGCACACTGTCAAACGAGAGAATAAAGGGGAGCATTTCGGTAGCATCTTTTGAAATGAAATGTAAAAAGTACCAAACAGATTACTAAATAAATAATCAGTTTTTCAATGTGTTCCGTTATTCATCAAAAAAGTGTTGTTTTAAGTTTTATTACTTTTATCAATCATTTCTATAAAAACTAAAACTTCAATCAGCCGCCATTTTTGATAAAAGTATCATAGAACATTTTTATTGATGTCGTCATTCTTGTTTTAAAAAGGCCTTTAAAATTATGTACCACACAATGGGTGTTTACATTTTAAATATTTGAGTTACAACCCCTCATTTCTTCAAAAACTAAAACTTCAATCAGCCGCCATTTTGGATACAAGTATCATAGAACATTATTATTGATGTCATCTTTCTTGTTTCAAAAAGACCTTTAAAATGATTAACCACACAATGGGTGTTTACATTTTAAATAACCCAAATACAACCCCCAAGTAAACCCCTTATGTGAGGTTGGAACTCAGTTGTACATTAAAAGGTAGAGTATTCTATCAATAACTTATCCTGAAAGTTACAGAATTATATCTACAACAGTCTCCAAATTATTGAAGGGCTCCCATACATATGACTCACTCTGTATATGTGCATATGTATCGTTGAATTTCAAAGGTTGTTGAAAAACTGTGTTTGAAGGAGGTTCCGTCTTTGGGTAGCAGTGATTGGACATTGGTTGCAAAAAGGCAAACATGTAGAAGAAATTTGAAAAGAGTATTGGGAGCAAGCGGTGAAGTGTACGAAACGATGAGTTCTTCTTTGATTCAAGTACCTGATTTGCAATTTCTCCACATGTATTGGGACTACTAATTTATGATTATTCCATACTTTCATAAAAGAAAGTCTTTTTGACATGATTGTTTTATTCACAAATAAGTTCATTGAATGGACTATTTTCATTACACAACATATTGGACAATTCAATTTTCTATCTGTAAGTCAAATATTTTCTTGGATTTTTATTTTTATACTTTGAAAACATGATCAATAATAATAATTTACTAATGATGAATTTTGTGTACGTATATGTATGTCATTGGACTTTGATGTTACTGCTATTTCCTTATAATTGAAAAAAAATGGGTTGGTTCAGGTGGTTTACACTCAAGAATAGTATAATAGTAGGTTGCCTTGATCACATAAGACGCGTGGAGAACGCAGCCTGCTATGGTGTGACGTCATGCTGCGACCTCTCGCCACGGCTTAACATGCATTCAAATGTGAAAATGCCAAACTTTGAGCCCTCATAGCAAATCAACCATCAACTTTACATAGAAGTGATTGACATCAAAATGTTCAGAATTTTATCCCCTTTGAAACAATATCAAACTAATTTTCAGTAAAAATCCTATAAATGTTACCGGCGAGTCTAAAACAAATCGTTTGAACACACAATTTGATTTGATAATACCATTTCAAATACGTTTTTGTACTTTCTATTAGTTTTTTCTGCATCGTTTTAGTTCTTTCTCTTAAACAGATTCTATTCACATTTAGAAATTTTATCCTTATGAAGTCTGTGGAAAGTACTAACAGCTTATTTAGGAATTTTAGGATATTAACGTTATTTTATCAACAACTCCTGAAACATAGCAATACGAACCCATCAACGGTTGCCTAGCTTTATCACAAAAATGAACAGTCTAGATAAGCCCTAAGAATATATGAACATCATTTGAACATTATAAAGATTTTTATTTATCCTAATTATGGTAAAAAAATAGATAATCATGACTTTTAATGACATTAATGCTGTTATTTTATCAAAAAATAAAGCGCATTACACTACTGTACTGTAAGGTAGTTGAATAATTTCATGAATAATTAATGTTATATTATTTGAAGTTATAATTTGTTGAACTATTTAAATTATAATTAAGATCTATTCTTGCTTTACACAAGTGTTTTTTGCATTCATAAGTATCCCATGGAAATCATTATCTCTATTCTTACTAATAATTACATCTCTCACCAAAATTATTTCCATAATTAATAATTTTCGAAATGCTGAATTCAAAATAAATTGGATTATTAACATACGTTATAGATATAGATGGGTACGCGCCACCTTAGTCCTCCGACACACCCAGAACCTGACAGGAGTGGACAGCGACTATCTCATCCATCGACACCGTACGCCAGCGACAGGGAAAGACTGTTTTGAAAGAGTCTCGAATTGGCGTGTGCGTTAGGCGCCAAAACCGGACACTTTTACATCCGTACAGAAACGACAAAGTCAGACACATCGAATCTCTGACACTTCAAAAACAAGACAATCAGGTTATACTTTTTGGACGGACTGTACTACGCAGAGCTGTCTGGTTTTCAAACAATGGTATTGTTCTGATGAATCCTCACATGTAGGCTATTCTTAACAAGACCATTGACAATTTATTTCTGAAACCTATCACTCTTTTCTATCCCTCTTCGTAGTAATATCAGGCGATGTCTTATCTTGTAACTGTATGATTCCTATTTATCAGTCCTATATATCTATTTATAAGTCCTATATATCATTCCTATTTTGTGCAGTTGTCTCTCTTTTCTGCAGTTATTTGGAGCTTAAATAATAGAACTATTAGTAAATTTCTTGACACAAAACAAAAATAACTTCGTACACTGAAACTTCTCTATAATTCGTAGTTTTGTCATCAAAAACACTGTAATTAGTATTCCCATAAAGATAAATACACTAATATGCCATAGTAACTGATAACTCCAGTAATGAGTTCATCGAAAATTATGCTACAGTAACTAATAACTCCAGTGATGAGGAGACCGAAAATCACATCAACTGATGAAGTGAATTGGAAAAAAGGCTGTTGTGATTTATCATTAGTAAGCTGGAATATTAATTGCATGCAATTACCACAATTTACCCATTTATTCATAACAGCTATGATATTTAAGAATAATCACATATAGGTACTGTCCTTAATGCCCCGAATTCAGCTGATTAATATACAAATTTTACATCAACTCGCTTTCGCTAATGTCTGTCTGTCTGTCTAGGTATTGTTTGTTTCCATCATAGCCTATATATGTATTAGATAATAGAACTTGTGATAGCAATACCTTTAACGTTATAGTAATTGGTATTATTAGTTTAGGGATTTTGAATTCTGATTGTGAATTATTTATCCATACGGAGTGAACTTTAAAGTTCAATGGATTCACATATAATAATATAACTAGAGACACGCTTGATTGATGAACTCGCTCATGAACAGCTGTATTGATCTCTGAAATCTTTTACAAGTATGTCAAATTAATATTTAACAATATTTTCTAATATTCATTCATAGAGGCTATATTATGAATTAATTATGGGCAATGATGGGATCAATATCAATGATATAATTTTCTCGTATTTTGTTTTATCAGCCTCGATATTGCAGAGCTTGATATATAATTCGTCACCCTCCAAAATTCGTATTAAATGCTTGGTCCCGTAAGCTACAAATTATATAGGTTCTACTGTGTTGAATGTAGTCTAGGCCTACTGGAGGGTTAATTACTCGAACATTGAGAATTTTGAATATAATAAAATTATTCAGTATATTGTTTTTCATTTTGAATGTCATTTTCAATACTGGAAGATATACAGTTATCATTTCCCAAAATAGCGGGAAAATGTTATTTTTTCATGACAATATTTTGATGATTGATTTTTCTACGTTTCAACGACGAGATTTGCTTTTGTCTGTATATGTATGTTGGCATGTTTGTAAATTAGCTTTTGATGATTACAGCTTGGCAATGCTCTCGGTTTTATTTATAACAGGTAATATTGTCATCGTCAATACACGCCAATCAGTCATTGGCCGTTTCAACACTTACGATTTCTCGTCACGGTACCGGTTTCTTTTTTCCGATGTCCGAAGGGCTAATTGGGGTGACATATTGACAATGAGATCTGTTTATAAATGCTGTACGAGGTCTACTGTTCACACAACTACTAGCTACAAGTATTCAACTGCAGAAGTCGGAAATAGACATTTCATTTTACTCATGGAAGACACCCACCCTTATCTATCTACTTCACGTCTATGAAGATAACAATATCAAAGAAACAGAGTTGAAAGTACAAAGGCATGATGGAAATTTAGAAGTAAATGAATTGTTATGATTCAATTACTCAGGTATATTAGAACTGACTACTTTAGCATTTACCTGATTAATATTACCGCAATCATTATGTTTCAAATTCAAATTTGCGTTGCGTTGCTGTCACTCAGCTGCTCTCTGCACCTATTTTCTCGAATCATGCAATAACTTCAAAAAAATGACGTCAACAAACTTGGTGACTCAACACATCTGTCTCGTTTTCAACTGACAATGGCAAACTCTCTCGATCAGCTGTTTTCAACTGACGATGAAAAACTCTCTTGATCAACTGTTTTCAACTGACGACGGAAAACTCTCTGTCAGCTGCTACTCGGTTGATGAATATTATTACCGTACCTAATCATTTTTAAGTTCCCTCAGTGAGTTATCCTAAACATGAGTGAGTCCTAATCCAAATGATGATTTTCGTATCACAAACTCTATATTTCAAACTATATACTATATTTCAAACTTAATCAAAATCGTTAGATCCGTTTTCGATTTCCATCAGACATACAAACTAACAAACAAAAATTGAATACGATGATAAATACGTCTATAGTAACATCCATATGGGAACGTCTGTTATAGTAGACTACACAAAACTAATCCGATGTTAGTTGGAAGAGCTGAGTACCTCCTCACCCCTTACCATAAACTTTGCCAATTCTTCAGGTGCACTGTATTATGAAAATATCAATATTAATTCTTACTTATAATCAGCTGCCTAGGGGGCCTAGGCCCCCCTCAAGAATCAGATAAATAATGATAATGCGGGTCTATCTACACGAATCCTTAGAGTCTCATAATGATTTAATACTTTTTTTTATCAGCAATAGTATAATTCCTTCTACAGTATCAACAATGTAGCAAAATTGCCTTGAAAGTATGAATACGGGTACAGAGTAATAAATAATATATTTTTCTCTGTGGTATAGTTTGAATACAGAATGGGTACACTTATTGATCAGAGCACAATAAGTGAGTTATTGAATAAATTTCAATGTGAGTATTAACAAGTTGCGAGATGTCACAGTGAAAGCAAAAGAAAGGGCACAATCAGACAATCAAAAATGTATGTAAAGGGTTGTTGAGAATTATGGGAACAGCTTGACGTATCTTTAGCTTTCTAACTGAAAGTTATTTTCCAATTAGAATATGATTCCCAATGAAATTGTCATTGTAAAAGAAAAATTTATCTTTTTCCATGATTTTTAAGAAATCTGTTTCAGTGTGTTCCTACTCTAGGGCCTCTCTGTAGACCCATATTTCTAATAAATATTCCATGATTGAATTAATAACTAATAATGTATACCTATGTTTGTATTGATACTTCAACCACATTTGTATAAAATTGGAAAAAATGAAGCATATAATAACATCTTCTAATGTAACATTTATGGGGAAAAACCCAGGTCCCTCTATCCTTTGGGGGTATTCCTCCCCCCCCCCAATACCTCTTGGTTTTTGCCCCCCCCCTTTAGCAGTTTGGTGAAATGGCACCACTGAAGTTGAATGACATCAAGTTCAATTATTGTATGGTAATTGTATGGCAAGATTACGATACTTATGAGCTCTACTTAGAAATGGATTGTGAAACAAGATAATTGTACTGGAATGTAATAAACTGTGATATTTTCATGATTATATAAAAGCAATTAAGCCATTCATTTCAATCATTGAGAGAAAAACCAATAAGATGCTCATATTATCTTCTCAAATCTTAATACATTAACAATACACTACCGGTAATTCACGTGTAAATAATTCTAATGTGGTCGATTTCAATGAACATTAAATGAAATGTTTGTTTTCTTCTAAATGTCTATACTTGAGCATTCTGTTAATTTCGAACAGAGATCACTTTTACGAAGTTTTCTCAGATGATGCAGCAATCACTGAGGAATATCCAACACATAACTCAATAATCCAGGAGAGAGTCATCTAAAATTAGAACTATTAGTGCAATATTGCTAAATTATTAGTGTTTTTCAATAAATTATTAATCCCATAAATGTCTCTCAATTTAATGATAAGTTATGGAGTTCCAAATATTATAATATTTTTCGCATTCCCATTTTTCTTTTTTTTATATTTGAATCGCTTCATTTGGGTCACTCGTTGTTTAGTCGAATATAGTATTTAATAGTATTATTCAGGTATATCTATCACATAAATCTCTCTCAGCAGCTACTATATAAACGCTTAAAATAGG
The DNA here is from genome assembly GCF_014356525.2 of Nilaparvata lugens. Classification (NCBI taxonomy): domain Eukaryota; kingdom Metazoa; phylum Arthropoda; class Insecta; order Hemiptera; family Delphacidae; genus Nilaparvata; species Nilaparvata lugens. The sequence goes on along the minus strand of NC_052518.1, from coordinate 56,730,296 downwards.
TTGCTAGGGAACGATAATGATAAGAATATGTGATGAATAATCTATCCTGGTCTAGGCGAGCAATATTTCTGTATCACAGATATCCAAAAACTTCAACACTAAAATAAGAATATCTTAGAAACGGTTTGATATATTTATGAGCGATTTCCACCATTCATTGTCTCTTGAAATTCTTTATTATTTGAATCTTGTATTAAAACCTTCCCATAGAAAATTTTTGATTCAATGTGGCGGAACGAAGATGGCAGACCAAAATTTGAAGCTACCTACAGAATTGTTTTTCAATTTGAATAAGAATCCCAGTGGAGCCCACTGTTATATTATCTTTGGAAAAGGAACATTAAGCTGTTTTCCTATTAATATTACGCTGTAGGCCTACGTGAATCCATAGAACTTCATAGGTTTCTCCGTTTGGGTAAATGATTCAGAACAGAATTCAAATTTTGTTGAAAATCAATAATACCAAAGACATAGCAACTGCCATCACAATTTGTATCATTAATATTACGCGTATGCTACTGAAGGATAATAGTCAGGCAGACACACAGGAGCAAGTTATTTTGTCCCATGCAGTACTTTCAATGTGACTTTTATATCCTGAAAAAGGACGAAGAAGTGAGTAAAATATTTTGTTGTTCAACGAACTTGACCTGTAAAAAGGTTCGAAGAGTGTGTGTTCAAAATTTGAAGCTGATTGATCAACTCTTTCTAAAGTTATTGTAGTGCATTCAAAAAAACAAGCAAACCCACAGACTGGCTACAACTTTGAACTTGAGTAAAAAGTAAGAACTTGCTAACGCTCGTTCAACAAATATTATTGAGAGAACAACGGGTGGTATTATCAAGTTGGGAGCACATAACTTGAAGGAGTAAAATTATTTCAGTGTAGGGGATTGTGTATTTCACAAGAGAGTGTGGTTCTGAGGGATATAGGCCTATAGTGAGAAAGTGAAGAAGTGAGGATTTAATTGAATTGCAGTTTTAGTTTTTTTTTTTTGCACGGCCGGCCCTCTCTCACATTCAACCATCAACCCTCCAGTACGATGCTACATCAACTATATTATACAATGCTACTCGGTGGAATGGGGGAATTCACAATATTACAAGCAAGAGTTGATAGTAATGAATATTATTGACACAAAGAAATTTACAAATCTAGGCATGGGAAAGACAAATTCAAGATAGGTTGTAGATAATTATGTCTGAAGCATTGTATGAAATAATAACAAAACCCTGAGGGGTTTTGAAGAAAGGAGAGCATTAGCACACAACCGGGTAAGAGAGAGAGTTAGAGAGAGAGAGAGAGAGAGAGAGAGAGAGAGAGAGAGAGAGAGAGAGAGAGTGAGAGAGAGAAAGAGAGAGAGAGTGTTAGACAGAGAGAGAGTGAGAGAGAAAGGCGCAGGAGTGATGGAGGGGAAGAGAGAGAGAGTGAGTGGGAGAGAGAGAATGAGTGAGGAAGCAATAGAACTAAATAAGGTTGAGATAAGATACAATGTCACGCAGGAGTATTGTCCAATGGTGGTCACACACACACTTCTACAGTCACACTAAGTTCTAAAAAGAATATTTCAAAGAAAGTACAGTCTGTGACAAAATTGAAACCAGTTTACTTCCAAGCTATTCTGACATAAGTGTCAAAAGCTGATAGCGACAACCAGAGACTGTTTTCCAGGTAGAGAAATTAGTCACGGACTCGCCCCGCCAAAACAAGACACTTCTTTTTCAGCACAAGAACGACAAAAGTGGCCACCGCCAAAACAAGACTGATTTTCAGTGCTAGGATGGATGTGTCTGACTTTGACGGTGGTGTATCCTGACATCGCCCCGGTATAGATAGTAATCTCTTCTATATTAGGTGTACATAATGATATCTTCTACTATTGCCACAGCTCGAACAATAGAAGGTAATGTGTGAAGAATTATTGATAGAACAGAGGGGTGGGTAGTCTGTTCATATGCTTATAAAGGGGCTGTGTTTCATTTAATGTTATCTTAGACATTCATCACTGAAATATTACAGTATTCAATTTACTACTTATATCGTTATTGCAACTCCCAATAGTTGATTACACTTCTAATACTGTATAATACTATTTAAATTTCACCGTTCAATCTTATTTAAAACTCATCTAAAATAATCTAGCTCTTTCTCAAGTGTCTCCTCTACTTCTTATTTTTCTTTCTCATTTCTCTTCTTAATCTTATAGTTATTATGATTACTAGAATATTGTTGTAATTTTGCAATGTGATTTTTGTGACTTGTAACTTTTGCAATGATGATTATTATTCTTTTCTATTCTTCTTCGTCTTCTTCGTCTTCTTCCTCTTCTTCTTCTCCTTCTCTTTCTTATTCTTTTCTTCTTCTTCTTCTTCTTCCCTTGATTAATTCAAGATGACAATACGATGTTCTGTTTCTTATTCTATAGTTCAGTTTCATAAGTTCTTCTCAATTGTGCACATTCCTTCTTTCTCTTCTCTTCTTCCCTATCATTATCATTATTTTCCCTGTGATTTTCCCACTAGCTATCCAGCATGTTCAAATGTTTATTTCTCTTTCTATCTCTATTTCTCTTTCTATTTCTATTTCTCTTCCTACCTATCCTCTTTCTATCTGATTACTTTCCACTAATATCCATATTAATATTCTGTTCTTTCTCACATTAAATCATACTATTCCTCTTCCATTTCATGCAAATATTATTCATTATCAGTTGTATTATGTATCTTTTCTCAATTGATAACTTTCTTCAAAGATTTTTCGTTTTTCTGCTGGCTTTTTCTTCTCTTTTGCAGTTTTTAATGGATCCCATTTCGCTCTATCTCCACCTTGAACACGATCTTCCACTACCGGATTCCATCTCTCTCTATCTCTAATTGGACTCGATTTTCCACCACTGGATTTCATCTCTCTCTGTTTCCACCTGGACTCGATCTTTCCACTACTGGATTCCTACTTGCACAATCTTCACTTTGACTCGATCTTCCACTACTGGATACCTTCTCACTCTACCTCCACTCGGACTCGATTCTTCCACTACTAGATACCTACTCGCTCTATCTCAACTTGGACTAGATCTCCCACTACAAGTTCTTCTTCAATCTTCATCTTATTCACCATTAGGATTATTCATCACCGTAACTCCACAGATCACAGCATCTACATCTTATTGATGTGTTTAGTGAATTTTTTGAACTAGTGTTTTTAAAATAGTGAAGGGAGCCGAACTGTCAAGGCATACAGGATGCACTCGAATCAAGAGACTTTTTCATTTGGGTTAAGTTTTATCAGTTTCATCCCCATTTTCCCCGTCATGTGTCGTTCTGAGGTCAGTTCACGATTGGTCTGCTGCTTCCATGATGCCTCTCACTGACACGTCAGCTCGCTCGCCCTCAAGTAGGTATGATTATTTCAATAATAGTAATAATGACGCAGGTATGTTTCTAGCAAATAAGCTCCAATCTTCCAAAAAACTTTTCAAGGCTGCTCACCTTAACGTCCAATCCCTCAGCTGCCACATTGATGAACTCAGAGCAATCTTCTGTTTTCAGGACTTCAATATAATTGGAATTTCCGAATCATTTTTGAAGCCTAGTATTTCATCACATTTTGTTGCATTACCTGGATATAATCTTTTCCGGAATGATTGATTAAATAAAGCTTGTGGGGGTGTAGCAATCTATGTGAAAGTTGGTATCAAAACAAAAGTTTTAATCACATCTAAACAAGAGTATTGTTCCAGACCAGAGTTTATGCTACTTGAATTATCCTTATCTAGTACTGATAAATTACTCCTTGGTATCTGTTATCGCCCACCAAAAATGGGTAATTTTACAGATTTCGAAAATTCCTTGCTTTCTCTTTTGCCTTGTTATAGCCGTATGCTAGTTATGGGGGATATGAACACCGACTTGAACATGACAAATCGTAACTTTGACTACTTTCAACTGACTACTATTTTCCAATGCCTAAACATGACTATTTTACCTCTCGATCCAACTCATCATACTAATGAATCTGACACACTCATTGACCTTCTCATTGTTAGTGATCCTAACGAGGTTGTTCAAGCAGGCCAAATCCCAGTCCCAGCTATTTCTTGACATGATTTGATCCACTGTGTTTTTTCCCATAAGATACCTAAGCCAGAACAGAAAATTATCACTTATAGAGACTTCAAAAACTTTGATGAAGCCGCCTTCCTGACTGATGTGGCTCAGACTCCATGGCATCAAATTGAAGCGTTACCCTCAGTTGATGACATGGTCAATACTTTCAAGAATTGGACTTTGACTCTGTATGACAAACATGCACCTCATGTGACAAGGAGGATTAATAGAAAACGACGAGTACCGTGGATGACTGAAGACATACTCAAGATGATGGGACGTAGAGACAAAGCACATAGAAAATTTAAAAAGACATTTGACTTGGACAGTTTGATAGAGTATAGGAGCCTTAGAAATAGAGTTGAACAGGAATTACGGAACTCAAAGATTAGGTACTTGAATTCGTTTATGACAAACAATAGACAAGACTCTAAATCACTTTGACAGGGATTAAAAGAATTCGGGCTTGGCAAACAGAAATCGAATCCACAATTTGACTTACCATTGAACAATATAAATGACCATTTCGTTTCACACTCTAACCAACGTGACGAAGTTGTCATTGCTAATCATATAGATGATCTTGAAGGGCAGGTTACAAACTTAGATTTACCAATTACTGATCAATTTCATTTCCATCCAATCTCAGAAGAAGACACTTTCAGAGCAATTCAACATATTGATAGTAATGCTATGGGTGTAGACAAAATTCCTATTAAATTTATCAAGAAGATGTTATTTGCTGTTTCACCAACCATTACATATATTTTCAACAAATCACTTGAATTACCAATTACTGATCAATTTCATTTCCATCCAATCTCAGAAGAAGACACTTTCAGAGCAATTCAACGTATTGATAGTAATGCTATGGGTGTAGACAAAATTCCTATTAAATTTATCAAGAAGATGTTATTTGCTGTTTCACCAACCATTACATATATTTTCAACAAATCACTTGAAGAAGGCATTTTCCCTGAAAACTGGAAGTTTGCTCTGGTTCGCCCTCTAAATAAAGTTCCAACACCCAATAAAGTTGAGGATTTTAGACCAATCAGTATTTTACCTGCATTTTCCAAAGTGCTAGAGAGACTCATTCATGGTCAAGTTGTAAAATTTCTAGACAACAATAGTAAGCTTCATAACTTTCAATCAGGCTTTAGAAAATTCCATTCAACTGAGACAGTTCTGCTTCGTGTCACTGATGATATAAGGTTAGCTATGGACCAAAGAAAATGCACCATCCTCACCCTATTTGATTTTTCTAAAGCATTCGATACTGTAGATCATACAGTCCTTCTGAATAAGTTGGCTATTCTTGGTTTCAGTCACAACTCGTTAGTTTGGTTCAAATCCTATCTATTAGGTAGGAAACAATGTGTATCTGTCGGTGACAATAAGTCTACTTGGAAAAACGTTATGCATGGAGTACCACAAGGTTCAATTTTAGGCCCTCTCCTCTTCACTTTGTATGCTAATGACCTTTCTTCCATTATCAAATTCTCCAGTTTCCATACTTATGCAGACGACCTTCAAATATATTTAAGCTGTCCCATAACAAAAATTAATGGAACAGTTGGAGTAATGAATCAGGATATCAATTCGATAGTGGAATGGACAAAGAAAAATGGCCTTAAGCTTAATCCCATCAAAACACAACCCATTATAATTGGATATTCTCGTCTTATAAACAATATTGACCTTGAATCGATTCAAAAAATTAGTGTAGATGGTAATGACATTCCTTACTGTAGCTCAGTTGAAAATTTAGGCATTATTATGAATAATACTCTTGACTGGTCAGAACAAGTGAACAAAACTTGTAAAAAGGTATTCTCAGCCATGCATGCATTAAAGAAAATGCACGATATTCTCCCTAGAAACATTAAAATTATTATTGGTTCAATCTCTCACCTTCCCACATTTAATGTATTGTAATTCTGTTCTCAACGATATGCAAGTCACTCTGAATGATAAACTACAGCATTGCCAAAATTATTGTCTACGTTTTGTCTACTCTCTCCAACGCGATGATCATATCACCCCAGCCCACATTGCTAGTTCAACATTAAAGCTTCCCGATCAAAGGCTTTTTTGAATAGTCAAGCTTGTTAGAGATATCTTGAAATACGGTAATCCGAACTATTTTAAAGATGATTTCAAATGTGTCTCTGAAGGTAGGAGGATAGATGCTTCACATACTAGAACCGGAGAAAGTACTTTAAGGATACCCAATCATCGAACTACTATTTTCACAAAATCCTTCTTAGTCAGTGCCTGTTGTGCATGGAGTTCCTGTTTCTATCAGGTCCATCGAGAGCCAAGCGAGCTTCATCCTGACTTCAAAAACACATCTTCTGGAACAAATGACTGAAACTGTCCGGCCCTAGAACGATCACATGACAACCATCCCCCACCCATCCAACAAATACAAACCTTTAAACCTGTTATAGAATGAATTGTGTATATATATATTATATAAACTCATGTTTTTTAATTATCCACTGCATACTGCTGTATATTACTGAAAGTTGATTACCCTTACTACTTTCAGCCTACTTCATTTTATTAATCAATAATTTGATCTTATCTACCTATATAATTATTTTACTCTATCAATTTTCTGTTTTTTCCCTTAAATATTTATATTAATTAAAACTTTTACAAAATTTCCATAAATAAATAAATCCTTAGCTTAATTAATTAAATTAACGTTTTGGTAGAGAGTTAGTGGGGAGGATATTTTTAATATTCTTTCCAAAGAATGGACATTGATATGTCCAAAGCTCTGCCAATTTATGTAGATGCATAACAATATAATTATCCATAGTTATTATATTAAAAATTACTTTTTCATATCATATACTTTCAATAATTATTTTCTTAGTCTATATTATGTAAATTCATCTATAATTTTGCTGTATTGTAAGCTATTGAATATAAGTGTATAAGCCAGTATATATTGTAATCTACATAAATAAAGTACTCAATCAATCAATCAATGGACACATTGAAATAAAAAATATCTTACTACCGTAAATAATATATGGTATTTCCTTTGTAAATTTGTGTCACATGAAAATAATCAATAAAATATACTAATAATCGTCAATAGTAATAATAATAATACTGCACTGAGCAGAAACAAAAACACAATACAAGAGCAACGTGTTGGCACTACGCTTTCCAGTAGATAACTGAAATAATTATTAGTAACCAGACAGTTCAACGTTCTAAAAATAACTTGTAACCATGGTGAACAGTTCCATGATTTCGCTGAATTGGTTCTAGGTATATGTCAATTAATAAAGTCATAAACAAATATCATTAATACAAATGCTTGCAACTAGCATTCCGGGCGACGATACAACTATCAATTTCCACAAACAATTGTCAAATACGAAACAATAATTTTTAAATATTATTGGACGACCAGCATAAAATTAAATAAGTTCGCTTCATTTTGTCATATTATTGTTTAAAATAAGTCCAAAACAAATAAGTTACCAGCCTTTTCACAAATATGAATAGGTTTTACCGATTGAATATAGTGATAGATTCAAGGACTTTCTACACTTTTCAAAATGAATTAATGTTTTCAATATACACATTGATGTGGAGCTTGTTTCTGAATTGAATAGCATATTCATACTTTTTATCAATACAGCAGTTTTTATGTGAGGAAGTGATATTTGACGCGGTGTTTTGTATGTAATTCTTATGGGAAGCCGGCGTTTGCCATGTAGGCTCATGCCATCTCATCCGCTTATATAAACGCGATTGAGGCAACCTGCTATACACTATCCTTGGTTTACACTCACCATTCTATACAAAGACCGAGTGGCACATATATGTGTCACGAGTGAAAAAACCCTGAAATTTGAGAAACTTGAGGAATTTAACGATCTTCCAGAGTAATTCAAATTACTGTTAAGGAAATATTCATTTCAACAGGTGATATGATTTGGAATGTGTGGAGTATCCTGTATTAATTGACTGGTATATATGAAGTAAACCTAATTTTTCATTGGGAGGAGTTGATTAGTCATGTCGCACATATATGTGCCACCCAGGAGCAAATGTGCTATTCCTTTATAGTCAAATATATGACATTTTTGGTTATGTAAATATGGATGTTACTTATTTCTATTGTATGTTAATTTTTATATGTTAGCAAGGTTAGCGTTTTAGACCATATTTACACTGCACTGTAGTAGATAGCCGTATTTGTTTTTCAAACCATACCTGTAGGTATGTAAATAAAAACAGTAATTCAAGTACCCATTTTGAAATTGGCATATTTCTTTTTAGAAATGAAAATATTAGAATAATATTATTTTTATTTTTCTTTGATTTCTATTTTCAAGTATTATTCAAAAGTAGATCTAAAGAAAAAATACCATAGGTATGTTTTTTCCCAGTAATGCGTTCACACTAACTCACTCAAAGTTGCAACTATATTAGTCCAGTCAATATAGACATGAAAAAGAGAGCCTGCTAGTAATTTATATTTTATTTCTGATTTTTATACCTATATTTTTTTAAACATCAATGAAAATTAAACTTGAACTTTCAGCAGTAAAATTATAAAAACATTTTGGGACATGTTATTCATTATCAAAATTTGGGAATAAAATAGTTTTGGGCAAAGCCTGCTATTCTTTCCAAATTATATTTTTATGATTTGTGATTGTATCCACAAAAGGATAAATAAATTCATGAAAATAAATTTTTCATGATAATTAATTGTCTTGTTCTATATAGATACAGAGTGGCCCAAAAACCTTGTATTTTCGATAAAATGGATATTTTCAATAGTTCAACAATACTATGAAGAATCTATCCTCTAAATCTCAAGAATTTATCTTTTACCGAATTATAAACGTTCTGTCCCAGAAATTGAAACTTTAGGCTCTTATATCTCAAAAAGTAATGATCGGAAAAAATGTTTTCCTGAGAATACCTTTTCATTTTGATAGCTTGATGATATACAAACCAAAAAACTTTGAAAAATATCACCAGTATAAATTTTATTTTTAGCCTTTGCACAACCTTAAACCGACTCTAGCCGCGGTTCACACTTCTGCCAGTTCACTCATTTGTCAAACTTCTTGTAACATATACAACATTATTGAGATTTATTGTGACTCAAGTCTCCAATATGGTTCTTTGGAAATTACTATACTAATTTGCAGCTTGTTTTACAATTAATTTTTGCTTCATATGAAATTAAAAATCTGAGCCTATTCAATTATAAAGTTATCATTTTGAAATTTTAAAACTGCTTTAGTAATTTTCGAATATATTGTAGGGAAGTTTGGTTGTAAAGGTTGTTTATGAAGTTGTTTTTGAGGTTGTAAAGTAAGTTGTTTATGAATGGTGAAAGAATTGATTCTTGAAGGAAATAGTATAGTGCAACTTACTGAAAATGGTTTCCATCAGATGTAGAAAGGAGTTTTAAATCTAAAACTGTAGTTGGCAGCATATTCATCTGTCATGGTGGATTTTGGTATATGCATCTGCAGTTCTATTCCCACCTTTGCCTGAAATCAAATGATACATTAAATGTATGAAAGCGATTTTCTAATTGAAAGGAATTTTATAAGTGATAGTAAATGATATAACAATAAACCAATACAAGAGAGTATTCAAGGAACTTACATAGTACTGACTAATTATCAAATTGTAGCCTATCAATGAGAATGATTGCTCCTATTTACAATTTATTTAAAGTATTTCTCAAGGGGGTGATTTTATACTGGTCATATTGGAATAAATATGGTTTAATCTAATCAAAATATTAAAAAAAATTTAGTTCAAAATGTAACTATAGTCCCTAATAAATATAACTAATAATTAGTGGGTAGGCCTATTATGGTGTTATGAATAGTTCTATTATTATAACATTTTACAATAGCTTCTTTTATATCATAACCATCCATGATATTAAATCAATCTATTATAATATTACTGAATCATATAATCACTAGCTTAAAATGTATTGAATCATGAAATTAAAACCACTAACTTTATAGTTTTTTTACAAGTTTGAAGTTAACCAACAATGGTAACAGTTTAATCAACTGTTAGTGTTTGAAAATGATAAACATTTAACTTATACACACTAAAAATTGCAATTACTGTTATATTAGGGTTATTAATAGGACCTGACATAAAAACTGCTCCAGTAATTCTTGAATATATTGTAGGTAGCCTAAGTTTGTTTGTTAAGGTTACAAGTAAGTTTGTTTATGTATGTTGAAAAATTTGATTATTGAAGGAGATAGAGTGCAACTTACTGAAAATGGCTTTCATCAAATGTAGAGAGGAGAAGAACTTTTTCCAAATCTAATCCTTGGCATCATATTCATCTGTCATGGTTGATTTTAGTATAATATGTATCTGCAGTTCTATTCCCACCTTGGTCTGAAATGAAATGGAACATGTATGAAAGCAATTATCTAATTGAAAGAAATTTTGGCTAAAGTGCATGTCCAGTGCCAACATACATGTCATCAAATTTTTGGTTGGGATCGATTTAGTATGATATTTTGAGCACAAAATCACAAAAATTAGACGGTGGTCACTATTGTTTTCAAAATAAACTAATTTCAAAGTAGCACAACTTTACATGCATTTAACCTATGCTATAAGTAGCAATCATATAAGTAGCTAAGGTTAGGAAAAGCTTTAGGTTAATAAAGCTTAGGTTAGGAAAAGCTTTGGGTTAGGAAAACTCAGATTAGGTATATCATAATTTGATGATTTCAATAATCAAAATGGCTGTTACTCATAGGTTAAATGCATGTAAACATGTAAAATTGTGCTACTTTGAACTTAGTTCATTTCAAAAACAATAGTGACCGCCGTTTAATTTTTGTGATTTTGTGCTCAAAATAGCATACTTAATCGATCCCAACCAAAAATTTGATGACAGGTATGTTGGCACTGGACGTGCACTTACACCAAAACTTTGAAGTAATAATTTAGTATGGTTTTAATAAATTGATAGTATTAAAACAATAAACCAATACAAGGGAGTATCTAAGGACCTTACATAGTACTGAACTGATCATTGAATTGTAGCCTATCAATAAGAATGATTGCTGCTATTTACAGTTAGAGTATTTCTCAAGAGGTTGATTTGATACTAGTCATACTGGAATAAATAATGTTTTATCTAATCAAAATCCTGTATTCAAAAAGTTAATTAGGTCAAATGTAACCATAGTCCCTAATATGCCTATAAATAACTAATATTATTAGTGGGTAGGCCTATTCTGGTATTAGCTTTATTATTGTAACATTTTACAATAGCTTCTTATATCTTAAACATTCATAATATTAAATCAATCTATTATGATATTACTGAATCATATAATCAAGAGTTTAAAAATTATTACCTAAATCATAAAATTGAAACCACGCTTGATAGTTGTTTTTCAAGGTACCAACAATGTTAACAGTTGGTTAAATACACTGTTTGGGTTTAAAAATAGAAAAAATTAACTTATACACACTAAACATTGCAATTAAAGTTGTATCAGGGTTATTAATAGGGCCTAACATAATTATTTACCATAGTGCTTTTAAAAACAACATGTGCTCTACAAATTTGTCTGGGGAACGCTTTGCCATCACTAGGCTGAATAGCTTTGTTTAGTAGGTAACTTCTGTATGCTATTAAACTTATCAATAAATATCCTGGACATAAATGAATGATCTCACCTTAATTTAAGACCTTCAGCAATCAAAAATCATCATCAACTTGATGACGCGATAAAATAAAGGATAAACAAACAACAAAACAACTTCACCTTCAATCCTTCAACTACTGAAAACTGAAGGAGACAGGAGATTTTTAATGGCTGTCACTCAAGCGCAGTAGAGCACAAGCATGCATCACCCCAGGAATTTCAAAGTTATTGATATAGACAATCTTTATTGTTAACATTAAAACAGTCCATATTTCTGGGACGGATTAATGATTTCTTTATGGGGGACATTTGTGCTTCCACTGAAATGATGTTGGAATCAATAGTACCTATTTGAATTTAAAACTTGAAAATTACTTCATAGGCTTGGTGTGTTCCTTGATGTGTGACAAGATTTTCAGCACAAACTGGAATCTAACTTGAAAAAATGATATAACTTTCAATTTTGGATGGAAACATTTGAAATTCTAGGACAATGTTTATAACATAAACAGAATCGTTAATTATTTTTTTCAAAATTTTTCATCATCAATTACCAATTATTTAAAATTTTAAACGTTAGCAGCCCGTCAACGGCCCATCTGACGGGATTTTTGCATGGAGAAGAAGTGCTGGAAATCTACTTCTGTAGCTGAATAAGTGATAAAAGACTGCTTTTTTGAACATTTTTGGGAAACTGACAAAAGGTCATTTATATCGTTTACAGTGCATTTTAGACGATTTTCGCAGAAGACAAAAATTATTTGAATTGCAATTCTACACCTGAATTGATTAACAAAAAGCTTAAAGTGAGACTTTTTGGAAAACTCAAAAAAATGTCAGTCTTAATTTGTGTAAAACATTTTCTTTATCTTGATAACGGTGAGTTAGAGACGATTTTTGAAGAAGATAGAAAGGGATTGGAATTCAATTCCACTTAGGAATTATTGGTTAGAAAGCCTAAATTGAGACATTTTTAGGGATTGAATTACACAGGTGAGGGGGGAGGAGACACCTTCTGAAAAAAATGTTTGATTTTCACTTATAACATTTTCACTTAGTGTGTTGACTGGGTAGGTACTGTAGAAATTCCATACTGTACCAACCTTTCTAATGTTTATTTTAGTAAACATTTCTAACGTTTTATTAAACACTGTTTTCATAATGTTTATCAGCAATATACATTCTAGACATTTATTAAACGTTTATAGAGTAAACTCTTATTTTAGTAAAATTTCCTAACATTTATTAAACATTGTTTTCATAACGTTTATCAGATTTATACATTTTAAACATTTAGTAATTTATTAAACGTTTTTTGAACTTTTTGTGCTGTGTGGGATGAACACTACAGGTTGATCTCCTCTCCCCTGTATTAGAGGAGATTTTAGAAGTGACAATGAGGAATAGACAATGTGAAGAAGACAATGTAAAATAGGCTACTCGAGGATTGTTTGACACTCACAATAGAAACAAAATTCAAGGGAATGCGTAGCAAGCTATATTCAAGATCTATTCAAATTGGCTTTAACTGACAAGGGGTATTCAAGGCAGAGTCAAGACTTGTTTGACTCATGCAATAAAAGCTTAATTCGAACGAATACCTTTCAAGCCATATTCAAGATCGATTCTAATCAAGACTGTTAGCTTTGACTGACAAGGGGAATTCAAGGCAAAGTCAAGACTTGTTTGACCCATGCAATAAAAGCTAAATTCGAACGAATACATAGCATGCCATATTCAATTTCGATTCCAATCAAGTTTATTAGCCTTGAAAAACAAGGGTATGCTGCTTTCGATTCTAATATGGGAATTCAAGGGGACCTTGAGTTGAATGTCAAGCAAGATCGTTTTCAGCTGGAATCAACTTCAGCCTTGATTGACAAGTGAAGGCTGCTTCTAATTCAAGCCTTGAATCAAGCCTTACTGCTGACTGGGTGATAATTCTTTTGGTGCTGTCTGCCATTCTGGAGAGCCTAGCGCAGGTGACAGTTGAGGCCTCTTTTTCAGGAGTCCTCTACAGTCGCAGGTCTCGACTGTCGGGGCTGTACCAAAATTAGAGAGGCCTCAACTGTCGCCTAACGCAGGCGACATTCGATGCCTCTTTTTCAGGAGTCCTCTACCGTCGCAGGTCTCGACTGTCGGGGCTGTACAAAAATTAGAGAGGCCTCAACTGTCGCCTAACGCAGGCGACATTTGAGGCCTCTTTTTCAGGAGTCCTCTACCGTCACTGGCCTCGAATATCGCAGGTCTCTACCGTCGCTGGTCTCGACTGTCGCAGGACTCTTCTGGCGTTTGCCTCGTTTGACATCGACCCAATCCACTCAGTTGTTTCATCATGTTGCACGTTTTGTGACCATATGTTAGACCAGAACTCTTCAACATTTCCAATGAGTGGTGTTTCAGAGTTGTTCTGATTTTGATTATGCTCTAAGGATTTATAGAACGGTTTTTGGAAGCTTGATTTTGCTTATGTTCAAGGGTGCATTTCATATATCTCTTTAGTTGTTTTGATTTTGCTGCTAGTAACTGTTTTTTGAGTCTAGGAGATCCCATATTTCAGATTAAGATAGGTGTTGGACAGTGAGCTTGTATTTTTTAATTTTCCTTTCTGTGAGGTTCCCTTTCAGATATTGGGTAATTCGACCTATCTCTGCCCTCAATTCTGATATCTTTCCCTCGAGTCTTCTTCTCCAGTTAGGAATAGTTTTGGTGTTTCTATTTTTCCCTACAGGTGGTTGTTTATTGCATAGCTGAGTGACTGTTGTTGCACCACTATAAATAAGGAGAATTACTTCATCAATGTTAGGATTCTGTTCATTGTTAATTGCTTCTCTTATTAAATCATCCACTGTTGCTATTGTGTGGGTGGCTTTTGGTATGTTCTGCAGTCGTGGGATGCATTGTCGTTGGTGTGGGTCCATACCTTCATGTAACATGTACATTTCATTAAATTTACTTCTGACCTGTGCCTTGTATTCATCTTCATTATTAGATGGGCCACCAGAGGTGTTTTCTTCATCCTGCACAGTCTCTCTTGTCTGTGGTAGTTGTGCTTCAACAGCCGGTAGTTGTGCTTCAACAGCCGTTTGTTGTATCACATCGTCTTGTGTACTATTTAGGTTAGGTGTGGTTTCTGCAGTAGCCTTTTCAGTATTTAAGTTGGGTGTGGTATCTGCAGTTGTTTGTGTTTGGAGTGCTTGCTGTTTCAAATTTTCTCTCTCATTTATTGGGATACGGTTGTTTCTGTGGATGACTCTGATTTGATCTGCTAATCGCTGTTCACTAAGTGAGTGAAGTTCTGGGTACTTATTCAAAAACTTATTTCTTAGGATAGGTCTATGACCGGTCTTGTTGGTTTCATTATTTGTGACAATGTAGTAGAAAAAGAAGAAGTTTTCTATTTATCTCATCAGTCCATTTCATTCTTTGTCTAGGTAAGCCTGCTCTGGAGGTTGCTGGTCTCAAGTCTAGCAAAACATCTGGAGATGGTGTTTGAAGATCCAAGTTATTACTATTTTCTATGTGATCAGGTGATCTATTCCCAAACCACCCCTGATTTTGACGGTTTTCGATAAGATTCTGTCTTGTTTCTATTCCAAATTTTCACTGTAGAGGTTACATATATTTACTAACCTTGTTACAGGTGGGTTGTTGCTGTGTTTGGGCTGGGTAAACTAACCTCAAACATGTACTTGCTGCTGGTTACTCAAGTAAAACTATAAAAATGAAACTCTTACCTGTTGTAATATTATTTCCCTTTATAACAATCTGAGGTTCACTCTGTTAATAAGATATCCATGAATTATTAACATTGAGTTACCAAATTTTTATAGAAATATGGAGCACCACATTAGACTTACTTGTTTGGGTAGCTCAGGGCTACCAACTTCATTATTATTATTATTATTATTATAACTATTGTTATTATTATTATTATTATTATTATTATTATTATTATTATTATTATTATTATTATTATTATTATTATTATTATTATTATAGAACTATATTGCATTGGATAAAACTAGCAGTCTCTTCAATTCAGCTCTAAAATTTTGCGTTATTTTCAATATAATAGTAGTAAGTGAGTGTAAAGTGATATACGAAATATTTTCTACAGTGTTAAAAAGTATAGTTAACAAAAAATTGGACTGAAACTTTGATCAGTTTGACATAACAACAAAATCAAAATAACAGACACATAATAACCTAGAAATAGGAAGGATCAGAACTTTCAAATAAGAAACGACTACCTTCATGAACTGCTAATATCTTCAAGTGGGTATACGTGAGTCGTTGTGAGCAAGGAAAATAATTGAAAAATTCAACCATGAAAAAATGTACGAGATGTGAAGAAGAACTACCATCCAACGGCGATTCAGTGAACTGTAATAGATGCAACCAACAAATGCATTTTGAATGCTCGGGACTAAGGGAATCAACTCATAGAAATATGTCAAATCAAAAGAAAGCTATGATTGGCTGTGTCCAAAATGTAAAATAAAGATGAAAGCAAGGAGTGATTCCACCTCTTCATTGAATGAAAACACGGATTTCCAAAGCATTCTCAATCAAATCAACAATTGACTAGAGTTGAAGCCAGAAATTAACCAAAAATAGAAAATTTAACAACATCCATTACCGGCATCACTGAGGAAATGAAGCAGTACAAGGAAAAAGTGGATAAATTAGAGAGAATGAATCAAGAAAAGTATAAAATAATAGAATCACTGGAGAAAAGGATACTTTATTTGGAAAATCATTCGCTAGAGAAGAACATTGAAATTGTGGGTGTCAAGAAATTACCAAATGAGAATCTCGATAGTATATTTGATACTATCACAAAAAAGCTAAACATTCCAAAAATATCCAGTGAAAAATGATAATACAAAGGACACAAACATCATTGTGAAAATGAAAACTAAAAATGAAAAGCACATCATTCTACAAAAGAGGAAGATGGAAATCACCAACGAAGATATCCTAGGTATCAACAACAAAGAATGGATCTACCTGGCGGAAAATCAATCAAGGGAATTCAAAAATCTGTTCTGGGAGATAAAACAAGATGTGATACAACAAGGATACCAGTACATATGGAGCAGAAATGGAAGAATATTCATCAAGAAATCGACAAACGATAATAAGATATGTGTGCATTCAAAGGACAATATTCCGAAACATTAAGTGTAAAATCAGTAGTGATAAATAAAAAGACAATATGAAAACAGTACTTACATATAAAACAAAGACAATATGGAAACAGTACTTACATATAAAACAAAGACAATATATCATATCCACAATGAGCATTTGAAGTGTGAGAGGTAAGGATAACAGGTATTATTGTGAATCTTGATTAATTTCTTTATTATTGTCATCCTCAAACTAAAA
This sequence comes from Nilaparvata lugens, assembly GCF_014356525.2. NCBI lineage: Eukaryota > Metazoa > Arthropoda > Insecta > Hemiptera > Delphacidae > Nilaparvata > Nilaparvata lugens. The sequence goes on along the minus strand of NC_052518.1, from coordinate 56,713,098 downwards.
GAGAAGGAAAAATATATATAAAATCCAATTAAGTTGCGTGCACTGGTTTGTAGACTGAATACCCAAAATTGAAAAAAATCAGAGAATGAACAGATAGGTAACCATAATATTTGACAGGTTGAACTTTCAAGATAAACTAAACAGATGAATTTCAATTTCAATCAAAAATTGATCACTTCACTATTAAGTTATAACATGAGCAACAAAAACATTAGGTATTCAAATCAATAACAATATATTCTAAATATCAGGCACACAACTCTATGGATAAATTAACGTTGTTTACAGAAAGATGAAATGAATTAAACTAACAGAAAAGCAATGAGTGATCCCTTCGCAATAGAGATAAAACTTCCTTATCAATAACGATACGGCAGGCCTACACAGATAAGACAATTTTGAGAGCACTCTATTAACTTGAAAATGAATTATCATACTCTCACCTTCTTTGAGACACACAAACAGAATAAAAAAACATAATAAAATAAAGGATAAAACTGAGGTCACAACACGCACAAAAACCCAAAATCAATCAAAATTCACCCTACATTACCGGACTAATTATTAAAGCAATAAATTCTAAAATTTGAAATTACCACCATCCCACTAATTCAATTACGGAATAGTTATTTGAAATAGAACAAATACGAACTAAAACAAACAATAATATTCAAGACTTTAAAAATACTATAATAGAGGAAAACACACTTGAATGTATCATGATTAATATTAGAAGCATAGAAAAACATTGGGACACACTATTAGCAGTCATGGGGAATACATTAGATAGAATAAAATCACTTATCCTGATTGAGACCAATTCAAAAGAGAACGAAATAGAGTCATTTGGTATCCCAAAGTATAATCATTTGAGTCACTGCAGAGAAGAAAGAGCTGGCGGAGGCATACTGATATATTATAAGAAAGAATTGAATATCAAGATAATAGATTTTCCTGCTAGTGAGTCACTCCTAGTTGAATTGTCAATGAACAAGAAAGATTATTTGATTGCAGTATTCTACAGGCCACATTCAAAAAGTATTAACCAATTCAATGAGCAAATAGAGAATTGGCTGCAAACTGGACGTGTGAATAACAAAAAGAATGTTATAATCATGGGAGATATGAACATTGATATCTTGGAGCGAAACATCAATCCGCAATCAGAAAGCTGTCTTAATATATTGTATACAGTTGGTCTGCAAAATGGAATAAAAGAGTCAACCAGAGAAGAACTGTATGCTGATCATATAACGTCTTCATGCATAGACCATATCAATTCGAGAATAAACCCAAATCAGATAGAGACAATGATTATTGAAACAAAAATAGCGGATCATTATATGATCGGTTTCAAGCTGAATGGAATTGAAACAGAAAGATCAGTGACAGATGAAAAAATAGAGATTATCTCGAAAAGGCTTGTAGGAAATATGATTAGGAATACTAACTGGGATGATCATTTAACATCAAACGATCCAACCAAGATATATGACTCAATCATTCAAAAATTTGAAAACATTTATGCAAAAGCTACAATAAAAATACGCAATAAGAGAGATGAAAAAACCCAGCCATGGATAACTGAACACATTAAAAACCGGATCAGAATGAAAGATGTATTGTGCAACAGATTAAAAAGACAACCAAATAATAACCAATTGGAAAATGAATATAAAAACCACAGAAACAATCTAACTAACGAAATACGTAGAGAAAAGCGTAACCACTACTACAATAAAGTCAAAGATCATATTGGAGATGCCAAGAAAACATGGAATGCAGTTAACGAGATACTCAATGTGAGGAAGAAAGCAATCCAGTCAATAATAATGGAAAATTCCAAAATCGGAAAATAAGAAGATCTTAATAAATTATGCAATAGCTTCAATGAACATTTTAAAACCAAGATAGAAGAAATGAACAGAAACATATCAACAAATAAGCTCTACGTGCCAATGATTGAAACTGATGAACTCAACTTGAGAAACGAACCACATACCATAATAAGAAAAATACAGATGGATAAATTACAAAGTATTGTGAAAAAATTAAATAGAACTGCCTCTCCAGGAATTGATAATATCAAACCAAAACATATAAGAGACCATTTTCAAAAACCTAAAAGGAATTCTCCTTCATCTATACAACATAATAATTGAAACAGTAAAAATCCCAATGGAAATGAAAACAACACTACTCAACCCTATTTATAAAAAATGGAACAAAAAAGATATTCAAAATTACAGACCAATAGGTGCAATCTCAATACTCATGAAAATATTTGAATTAATCATTCATGATGATCTTATGAAATACTCCATTCAGAATAACTTACTAAATAGAAACCAATATGGTTTTGTTCCTGGTAATTCCACAACCCAACTACTGGAGAAAGTGTCATATTCAATCAATAAGAATATAGATAGAAGAAGCTTGACCTTGGCAGTGCTATTGGACCTCAGCAAAGCATTCGATACGATTCAACATGAAATACTCCTTAAGAAATTGAATATAATGGGAGTATGTGGGATGGATTTGGAAATATTCAAGAGCTATTTTAGTAACAGGGAAACAATTGTTCAAATTGGGAAGAGCAATAGTACTCTAAAACCTCAATTTTTTGGGGTCATTCAAGGCTCACCACTATCACCTTTGCTCTTCACAATCTGTATATCAGTGACCTGAAAAACTGTGATTTCAAAGGGGAAGTCTACAAGTATGCAGATGATACTATAATCTTATCTACACATAAAAACTTATCAGTTGCAGCTGAAAAAATACAGAGAGATATAAACACAATTACAAAATACTTTCATAACAATAATATTCATATAAACAGTGCAAAAACTAAAACAATAGTATTCCATAACCCAAAACTGAACATAGATATCATCGATCCAAACAATAGAATAACTAGCCACAAATACGAATGTTTTAAAACAAACAGCCCGTGTACCTACAAGAAAATTAAACACTCAAACACAGTGAAGTACCTAGGAATGCATTTCGATTCGAATATGAAGTGGTTTACTCACTCACAAGTGTTGGCTAAAAAACTGACGTATATGTTTAGATGCTTCCAACTAAAATATCTGCTACCAATGAAAGTAAAACGTACAAGTAAAGTATACCTTAGCCTAGTGGAATCTCAAGTAAGATATGGAATAACCGTTTATGGACATGCTCCAAATTATATCTTGAATCCAGTGGCTCAACTGACTGACAGAATAAAATAATTTTTTTTCATAATCTAGACACAAGTGCAATACAGTTACTAAACTTCAAAAACTTGTAGAAATTCATAATACTACAGGAATACTACTTCGAAAATCATTATAGACAGACCAATGAAAATAGATAGGGGATGTTTCACAGAGACAAGTTCTCACAGAGACAAGTAGTGTTTTTGAACGATATTAGTGTCACAGAGACAAGTTTCACAGGAGCAAGTATTTCTATAAATGGCAGTCTCACAGGAACAAGTTCCCACAGAGACAAGCAGTTTCATAGAGACAAGGTCTCCGTCCAAAGTAGTAGCGCTATAAATGGCAGTCTCACAGAAGCAAGTTCCCACTGGAACAAGGTGTTTCACAGAAGCAAGGTCAGTGTCATAGAGACAAGGTAGCGAATGTAGGAAGGAGTTAGGCGTGTTGCCTACATCTGAACTTGAAGGCACTCCATTATTTGTTCTAGTAAATTGAATGTCTGCTGTTTTTCAATCATGCAGGTATATGATTATGATTGAAGGTTTATCATATAAGATAGGGATGGGTTGGTAACCTATTAGAATTAGATAGAAGATAACTCAAATAAATAAATAAATTGAGTTCTATGCAAATGTAATATATTTCTACCAAACTCCAAGATAACTATTCCAATATATCTAATACGTATATATATAACCTTCAACCTGAAAGAATAATCGATATGAATATGAAATGGAATATACAGGGTGATTCATAATTATGGTAAAATATTTAATACGTGATAGTAGAGGTAAAAATAAGAAAAAAGTTCATATAAACATATATCCATAAACGCTTCATTAGCGAGCTATACAGAGTGAAAGATTTCGCCCGGAATTCAGTTCCTCTGGTGAAATACACCGATGCTGAATTGTTTGGGGACTAGTTTTTGAAAAACTTATGCTGGATTCATATGGAAAAATATCTGAAAAATTGGATAAAACTAGTCTGGAAGCTGTAGTGTGAGTAGTTTTTGAGAAAAAAGTTGAAATATACAAAAAATTTAAGTAGAAAAACACAGACTTCTACATTTGATGCCCAATAACTTTCTTTAATGACCAGTAAACAAATATTTTTTCGCAATAAAAATTGTAGAGAATTTAATTCTGAGAAGAATTATGTGAGCTGTGTAAACTAAATTCAAATAAAAGTTGAATAAAATGTATTCTTATGTAGTACATTACACCATACAAATTTGCTGTTTTATGAGGAGAGAACTAATAACTCATAGGTTGTAGCTGATTGCAAATAAAACATGGATTTTGATAACAGCTGATTTATTATGTTTTAAATAAGAAAATATTCAAATGAAATTATCAGCTGAAAATTATTTTCAGAAATACTTCAGCTCACTGTTGAACAAAAAAAAAACTGTAAGTTAGGCCTACTGTAACCGCGCTGTGTTTTTGTTTAATCTATTAACCAGTTATTTGTAACCGTTCCACTTTGCTTTCGTGTTGAGTGTTAACTTTTTAAAAAATGGCAGGTAATCTTAGACATTATTCATACTCCGAATTAGCTGACATGCATTTAATGTATGGAGTGGGACACTACTGTAATAGTACTGAAGCAAGACGTTTGTATCAAGAGAACTTTCCTAACCGAATAGGCCTATGTCCAAGTTCAAGGTTTTTTGCCACTATTCATCAACATCTGTCTGAAACAGATTCTTTGATATCCAAAGAGCACATTTATGCAGGCAGACCCCGATCTATATGACTGTTGAGTTAGAAGAACAAGTTCTTAATGAAATTTATGAACATCTAGAGAAGAGCACAAGAGAATTGTCAGTGCAGTTTAATGTCAATCAATCTATTATTTGGAGGATACTAAAATAGCAGAAATTACATCCATACCACCTCCAGAAAGATCATACTCTATTGCCACGAGACTGTATTCCCCGTGCTAGTATTTGCCAATGGTTTTTAGTGAAAATTATTCACCCAAACTTTTTAACAACCGTTTTATTTACCGACGAGGCACACTTTACAAGAACTGCTATCGTTAACGTCCACAACCAACATATTTGAGCAGCTGAGAATCCTCATGCCATCAATCCTAATCTTTCACAACATCAATTTTCAGTAAACATTTGGGCAGTATCATAGGAGATCATCTACTTCTGTTTGAGCTTCCTCCCAGGCTTAATGGCATAATCTAACTAGTATTTTGGTATAAATTTAATGTCATTTAGATATGCTACTTTCATATAAGAAAAACTTGTTTACTAGTCATTAAAGAAAGTTATTGGGCATCAAACGTAGAAGTCTGTGTTTTTCTACTTAAATTTTTTGCATATTTCAACTTTTTTCTCAAAAACTACTCACACTACAGCTTCCAGACTAGTTTTATTCAATTTTTCAGATATTTTTCCATATGAATCCAGCATAAGTTTTTCAAAAACTAGTCCCCAAACAATTCAGCATCGGTGTATTTCACCAGAGGAACTGAATTCCGGGCGAAATCTTTCACCCTGTATAGCTCGCTAATGAAGCGTTTATGGATATATGTTTATATGAACTTTTTTTCTTATTTTTACCTCTACTATCACGTATTAAAATATTTTACTATAATTATGAATCACCCTGTATAAAAGCCAAATAGCCTACCATTGACCTATTCATCACCGCATCAAACCACATGGCCAAAATGGTTTTTCATTATAATTCCTTCTTTCGTAATAAATTGTTTATGCTTTTGTACTCCTGAGCGAAGCTCGGTCCCCGATATTATGAGCTAATCGTCTCTTCTTTTTCCGAGCTGCGGTCTCGAATTGTAAATTCAAATTGATATAATATTAACTTCAGACAGTCACAGAGTAAAGCTGCGTCAACACCAATAGATTCTATAGATTCTATTAGATTGAACATAACTTATCATACACATGATGAACATATGTGTTTTTCATGTGCCGTTCAATCTATAATAATCTGTGAGGATTAAGTTATTAACATTTTGTTAATAACTTTGGTGTAAACGCAGCTTTAGATGCCAAGATTTATCATGGCGTTCCGAGTTACGAATGATAATGTAAATGAAAACCTTCATTTTCCTCATGAAATCTTTCCCATAAAAAAATTAACAGATTGTTGTTCTACAAGCGTCTCTACATGTTACAAAATGAAAATCCCAGTGAAAAACAAAAAATGCCACTTGATAATTCCCAAATCATCTTTTTAATCGTAGCTCTGATTCAACTGAGCAATAACTTTCTGAACTTACTAAGTTAATAGAGTGATATTTAAAATTATCAATGGGACTTGGGATTCCATCGATTCAGAATAAGTATTATACCGGTATTCATTTTTAGTAGTGCAACAAGTGAAGTAGTGCAACATTTAGATTAGCACACCAATAGATTCTATTTGTAGCGGAGTGAGTTCATTACTTTCATATCAAAGTTCTACTTTTTCCATTATGATATAGTATATTGACGACTACTGCAAAACAATGTCTGGTAGCCCTGGTAATGTAATGTAATGTAATGTAATGTAATGTAATGTAATGTATGTAATGTAATGTATGGTTGATTGGAAGTCTCCAACCAGCCTGATAAGATTTCTTAGTGGGGCCATTGGCAAACATTTTAAAAAAGCCCTGATATTATTACAATGACTTTATTCCTAGTAGATAGCATTTCTAGTAGATGGCTGAATATTCTCGTTACCATATTGCAAAGGATGTTCAGTGAGGTCTACTGTTATCTGGACTACTAGAGTATTGTAACTCCTAATGTCAGATTGAGTAAGAGCTTGAAATTTATTCCTATCCAGTGTACCCCATGTTCAATAATCTGCCTTTATCTTATATTAGAAGAAACTTGCCTCTGAATAAATTAAAAAACGCACTAAATGTAATTCTGAATGAAAATGCTTATTGTTCCGTAAATTAATTTTCAAATTGTTGAAAATGTGATATTCAGTGCTGTGAGTTTATAAATAGTTTATGTCTTTTTTCAATGTATGACTTCATTTATTCAATTGTACTGGGTGATGATAATTATGACTTGATAAGACTGATTTGATGAATGATTACACTATTCATAAGATGACTACTAAAATGTTATGAATTGAATTGCTCATTTATTGTATAACAGACTATAAGCTGAATTCTTTAGACAAGGCCTATTCGCCTAATCTTCATCCAAATTGTTTGTATTTATCGGTCAATATATTTCTTATTCCTAGACGCCAGCTAAGAAAGGGGTTTCAATTTTCGTAGAATAAGCACGTAATTCAAAACTGTATTTTTTTCAAAAAATGTTGTGATTTCAAATTCAAATTTCGTTTATCACACACATAGGCTATACGAGAATTAAGAATTAATGAGAAAGTGTCCCGGAATAAGGTTTATGATTTTTGTTCTTCTGTATTTATACTAAGTGACATATTCATCAGTGATGGCTCTTAAACTGTAGGTTTATTATTAAATAACGAGTTTGGAGCACCAGAAAAATGGGATTATATTTTATTATAATAAATATTCAAAATTACGTTTCCAACCCACAATTATTGTCTTATTGTCATGTCCTTAAAGTTACTGAAAACCATATCGGTTGGGACTAATCAAGGTTTATTTAGGGTGGTTTTAATTATTAGTTTATGTGTTACAAATATTTCACCTAGATTTAGATGGCAATTGAAACATTATTGATCTAACTAAAGCATGATATTAGTGTCAAAGACAGAAATCTGCGTTTTAATTCATTATCATGTGAGAGAGAGAGAGAGTGAGTGAGAGAGAGGGAGAGAGAGAGAGAGAGAGAGAGAGTGAGAGAGAGTGAGCCCGAAGGAAAGGGTATGTGTAAGAGAGTGACGTGGTTGAGTGGGAGTGACAGAGTTCGATATATTATATGCTATATGGTGGGTGAGGGATAATAGTATGTCCCTTACGCTACACTCACATATATATGTATATATATATAGAGTACATAAACCATATCCATAGATTTTGGAAGCGGCATGCTATCTTTTCAATCTTTTGAAACAGCATTTATTGTCTAAGGTTGGTGAAAGAAGTTCTCTGCATTCCATAACAACAATCTGTAGACTGACGTCTCGGGTATTAGAACCAAAAGGCCTTGCTTTATAGAACTATAAATACTCATTCAGTATTACAATGCCTTGCTTCCATGAAACAAAGCAAATGTTTCCAAAACCTATGTCTATATGTCTATATATATATAGCCTACTCTGTTTAAAAGTGATAGATTATTTTGATAATTTTGTTTTCAGGCAAATTTTTAATACAGAACAATTTTTATAAAACTTGTATTTATTATTTCTCAGTTATCCCTCTATGAAAAACAAACAATATAGTCAATTTGCCCACTTGGCAAGTAAATCACTGATCGAAACTTTGAACCTATATTCTGTATTTTTGAAAAGCTTTTTATTCCATTCAAATTTGGAAAATCAGTGAATTATATAGAGTAAATATTATAATAAGTAAATAGAATTGATCCCGTCAACCATGTCCTATTGTAGCCTATTTACAACTAATTTTCTTTGCAGATGTGGTTGTGGTTTAAGATTTGCATCTGTGGAGAGAAAAATTATTTTATTTTGTTTAATTATAGAGAAAAAACAATATTGAACAACAAGGTACAATGGATTGATGTTATAAGCCTCCATAAGTGTAGGGGAATGTCAGCTAGCCTTCAACTAGCTTCAAGCTTGCTTAACCCAACTGTCCAGTTGGGAGTGCATTTGGTAGTGCTTATTTTGGGACTGCATTTGGTAAGTGCATTACATAATGGTGTTTCATGTTTCAAATTCATGAACCAGTTACATGCATAGATAGATAGATAGATTGAATAGCATTCACTGCTCACCTAAATCAGGGGGATCTGGAACTTGTCAAAAAATCTAAATGGTCGAACAAAAAATACACAACCCACAGTAACAAATACACAACACTCAGGGAAAGAAAACATTATACCATTCATGTGAAGTAATGTTGAATATACTATTCCTTTGAGTAAAAAGCACTTTTAGAGAAATCTATCTTCAAAACTTTCGATGAGATCTAAAGTTGCGTTCATTCATACTCTTCATGAAATCAGGTAAAATATTATATAATTGGATGCCAGAGCTTCTGTTGCATATTTTTCCATTTTCATCGAAAAAACACACTGGCGTCTGCCGAACGTGACTTTATCACAATGCAGCACCTTGCATTTTCCTTTGATGTCTCTCAATAGAATTTGTTGAACTATTCAGTTGGAAAAATAACTAGTAGTTCTGTGAACAGTAGACCTCGCGCAGTTAAAAACCACAGCCTCCATCAGGGTGAATTATGTGCTGTTATGACGTGTCAGCGAAATATCTATGTCTAAGCCACTAATGGCTGTTTGAAATGTATCGTCAATAATTATTGATATTAAGTATAAATATTATAATTAGAATGATAATAATTTGTTGTAAAAAACTTCTATCATACCGAGTTGAAAGCAGAGAAAAGTCAGGAGAAAATAACAAGCTAACTACTTTAAGTTATCAATATTGAATGCCTCATCGCTTGCAATAGTTCACATGACAGCTGATTTTTACCAAATAACATTGGGATATTAATTGCATGCGTCATTTCATGCAATTAATAGTCCACTCGACAGCTGATTTATGATGAATAGTTCTATAGTCTGATTTTTACGGTAATGCTGGCGTTTGAAAGATACTCTTTTTCCTTTTGTTTCATCCTTGAAATGCAAAATTTCAAAAAACCTTGTATATATACGTTGTAACATATTTAATTTGGATTGATAAATAAAAATCCCTAGTTGAAATATTTATAGGTCTAAGTGAAGTAACTGGCTAATATCGCCAAAGAGATAACGTAAAGATTAGATAATATCAGACATCCTGGCTAAACTGTACAACAGCCTAAGAGGAATAGAAATAATTTTTGCTACTATATAATATTATATAAAATATTGAAAAAAATTGAGGTTAGGCATAAATATTTAGTGATCGGCGACCTAACGATCGACCGAGCCATACAACGTAGAATCTGACCAAGCACCTTGGCAGAAATTTATTGTGGCAAAACAGTATGCAATTGGAGGAACTAAAAGTCTCACGTGGCTAATTATTGTAATGTATGAAACAACTAATAATCTTTAAAAAATTACTTAGCATGTAAAGAGCATATTTAAAAACCCAACAAAAATAATTAAATGTATTAAGGAAGTAGGAGGTTACTGGGCGCATGAATACTGTAATAATTTGCATGCACCAATCAAATAGTGGCAATTGATAGGCGGCAATAGTGAGCCGATTCAAATATATTTGTATATATTTCTACAAATAACAAGAATTTATAAAAAATTGTTGTATAGTCTATGTTTTGGATATGGCCCGAAGGCAAAGAAATTATTAAATATATGACATAAATAATAATTTAATAATTTAGTATGGTCTATTTGAGCCTTGAATGGCAGAGGAATAGAATATTCAAATTTTATGCAAATTTAGAAATCAGAAATGAGAATTGTAAAATTGAGAAACGAGAACCACACTCACCTGCCAACTTCCACCATGAGAGGTCACCAAAAATTATAGAGCGTAATACCTTTAATTTAAAGTTAAATTGAATCACTAAATTTCTCATAAGACTTTGTGATGCTCTTATAAAGCAAAAGTCATTTTTAAATAATTTTGAAACCCCTTGGAAGAGACGACTCCGGCTACAATAATCCAGGACCACCAGGAGTTGGATCGACATCAGCAGCTCATAAGAAAATTCCGGCACGTGAGTGAAAAATATTGAAATAGTGATAGGGCGCCCTCAGTGCTTCGAAATTACATAAGAATCAAAGCTAGCTTGTCGAAAGGGTTTCTTATAAATTAAGAATTTGGTAAAAATACTTGCGCAAGTAAATGTAGTATAAAAGGTATTAGATAGTAACGAATCAATCCATATATAAAAAGATCCATCAATCAAAGAAGTCTAAGATCTAGGCTGTTAATACAATATTCATATGATCATTGATTTCTGCAATATAATTTGCGATAATTTAATGTAGCTCTGATTTACTAGATGAATTGCTCTATTTATTCCTTCAGTTGCCGAATCTCGCACCCTGAGATAAAAAATATATTTATTACAAAGAAATCTATTAGATACTATAGAATTTAATATATATATTTGGATTACTAGCTTGTCAATTTGTCATGCTGACCTAAGAATTTAGTCTAAAATAGAATTATCCAAGTCGACAGGTATTAGCAAGCTGATATCGCAGCTACATGCAAATAAATGCATATGATCATAAAAATGGAAGCACATGGTAACGTTTCGTGCTATAAAATTTAAAGAATAGTATTTGGCCTGTGATATTTTATTGATTTCGATTATTGTTTTATCTTATATTATATATATTATAATTTTTTATGCATATAAATTTTTTATGCAATATATAATATATATTTGCTCTGATTTATTTTTTGCAATATTTGTTAATATATGTATCAAATTGTTTATGGTGTGCGATTTATTTTTAGTCCTCAATACTATAGAATGAGTATTATATGTATATTTTTTAATGAACTATCAGAATTATTGTGGAAGCTCATATCTGGGCCTATCAAGATTTTTATGAGACTATATCCTATTAAAAACCACGACCTGATTTTTATAATTGTTAAAATATTTCATGCTCTACCGATTGATGCCAAGCAGGAGGCTAATCGTTATTTAATTATAAAAAATAACGTGACAACGTTGACGCGCAATTTGAAGAGTAACATACCTGTTAAATTTCATTGAAATCTAATGCCGCGTTTCGCCGTAAATGTGGAACATAAAAATATTTGGACATAAAGAGAAATGAAAACCGTCGACTTAAGTCTTAGACCTCACTTCGCTCGGTCAATGAAACTTTGGATATCTGAGTTCTTTTTAAAGTACTATGCTATTCTACTTGTTCTACTGAGCCAGTACCATTTTGATTTTTTTTTTCATAGTACATGGTACTATTGAAATTAACTGTTCTATTGATTTATTCTAACTTTGTCTACAGAATTGTGAAACTGCATATTATGAGGAGTACTGTATGTTTAATTTGTTTGTTATCCACGTCTGCATCTATTTTCAGTTTGAAGAACTGGATATCAATCTTGATTATTCAAATTTTTTATTGTTCAGCATACACACACATTATTTACATACATATAAAAAGAAAATGATACACAATTTTTTTAGAACAATAATGCTCAAGGTAAAAACCTGTGAGGGGAGAAAAATCTAAATTTTCACATTAAAACGTCACTCAAGAATAATTATATCACCCGGCCTCACAACAGAGAGTCTTAGAGTCCTTGACTTAGAATAGTTAATCTCACAGTTGTACAGTCAGTGTGAGTGAGATTTTCTGCACACATCATGCGTGAATACGCCGGATGGATCGACTCGTATAATTTGAGGATGGTGATAATGATGAGGAAACATGATTCTGTTAAAAGGAATAGTCTCCATCTCCTTTATGTTCTTAGGGATTTGCTTGTGATCATGTTTCTATCATTTTATCAATTCGAAGATCAGCCTTCAAAAATTTAGGTCAACTTATACATTTCAACTCACGTTGCTACACGTTTCAACTTAGCAAAAGGACAGAGGGAATTAGTATTATTATTCTCTAGAGCCCAGGAAATATCTCTGTTATTGTTCTTGGTACCTTATACAAAAGGGACTCCATAATACAAAAACAAATCAGTCCTTGCCGGACAAAGCTTGAGGAAGAAGAAAAAGAAGAAGAAGAAGAAGAAGAAGAAGAAGAAGAAGAAGAAGAAGAAGAAGAGAAGAAGAAGAAGAAGAAGAAGAAGAAGAAGAAGAAGAAGAAGAAGAAGAAGAAGAAGAAGAAGAAGAAGAAGAAGAAGAAGAAGAAGAAGAGAAGAAGAGAAGAAGAAGAAGAAGAAGAAGAGAAGAAGAAGAAGAAGAAGAAGAAGAAGAAGAAGAAGAAGAAGAAGAAGAAGGAGAAGAAGAAGAAGAAGAAGAAGAAGAAGAAGAAGAAGAAGAAGAAGAAGAAGATGACAGGAGGAGAAGAAGAACAAGCGTGAAGAAGAATATCACTTATGTATAAATTACTGCAGAATCAAAATTATTTTATATTGACTGAACAATTAAAAGTCACATTGAAATAGTTATTTTGGAGTTTGGTAGAAATAATACATTTACATGGAACTCAATTTATTCATTAAATGCAATCTACATAATTCTAATAGGTTCTGATAACACATAATGATGAAATAGGTGTTCAATGAATTAATGAAGCCTAACAACTTGAAATATATTTCAAATTATTTAAGATTAAATTGATTCTACCTCGGTGCAAGTCAGCTTTACATTTGTACATGTATCATTGTATTGAATTATTAAATATTTGATGATTTTGGTAAAACGACATTTTAATCCTGGACTAGTAGTTCTATGAACAGTAGACCTCGCGCAGTTATAAAACACAGCCTCGTCTCATACTGTCCATAAGAGTAAATCCTGTTTGTATGTTGTGTCGGCAAGATGTCGGTGTGAAAACGGCTAATGGCTGTTGGGGTTAGTGTATCAAAAATATGCTAACATCAAAATCTAATCTCCTTCAACTTACTGGCAACAGGTCAGACCGAGTTGAAAGCAGATAAAGGTCGAGAGAAAATACTATGTTTTCTTTCCGTTATTAATTGCATGCGTCATTGCATGCAATGAGTAGTCAACACGACAGCTGATTTTTTACTAAGTTACATTGATATATTAATTGCATGCGTTATTGCATGCAATTAAAAATCCACTCAACAGCTGAATTATTATGGATGATTCTATTCTGATTTTTACTGTAATACTGGCGTTCGAAGGAGACTTTACCTATTGTATCAACATTAAAATGCAAAATTTTCAAAAAACCTTGTATATAAGTCGAGGCACAATTTAAAAAGAAATATACCTATCAAACTTCATGGTAATCTATTGCTTCGTTTCGCCGTAATTGCGGAACATATAAACATAAAGAGAAATGCAAAGCCGTCGACTTGAATCTTAGAACTCATTTCGCTCGGTCAATAAATTGAAATTTTAAGAAACCACAAATATCCTGGATGAAAAGGGGAATCAATTGTTATGTATAGATTTGAATCTGAATGTCTAGGATCCACTAAACAGTCTACTAAATTCATCATTTTTTCTCCACAGGAGAAACGTTTAAAGCTGGCATCAAATGATGTCACCACATTATTAACATATGTAAATCATATATTTATATATGTATGTCACGTGGATTGAAGGAGCGATGTTTGTGACGTTGTTTGTTGATTGAAGGAAGATTCTATTTTACTATTTAAATAAATCATAATGTAATTTACTTATCCACTTCGAGATTTACATAGTGATAATAAGTAGGAAATGAAATGTATAGCAAACACTTCAGTTGCTATGTAGGCCTACTGTATTGTATTCTGTAGTGTCTTATTTTTTACTAAAGTGATGAAGTATCAGAAAATACTATCATTCAGCATTGTTATGTATTATTTTCAATGTCATTTTTTTCTCTTTCTTTTCAATAATTTAAAATTTGTTATTATTTTAAATAAGAAGATAACTTAACTATTGTTTGTTTTTAATCATATTATTTGTATTTATTTTTTCGTATTGTTATGATACTTGATAGAGAGTTGAGTGTGAGAGAGGGTCGACTGCGCCCTAACTTCGCTTTCTAAGAAAAATAAAGGCAGTCATTCTATTCTATTCATGTCACCATAATATATATGTATATGTATTAAAAAACAGACGCTTTCTAAGAAAAATAAAGGCAGTCATTCTATTCTATTCATGTCACCATAATATATATGTATATATATATTAAAAAACAGATGACATCCAATTTATTAGAGCAAATGGAATGCCTTCATCTTCATGTGTAGGCAACACACCACACCAACCTTGTTCCTGTGAGACTGACGTTGTCTCTGTGACACTACACTTGTTCGAATGGGACTCTACCCCTCTTCTTGTTCCACTGACACTACTTGTTCCAGTGAAACAGACCTTGTCTCTGTGAGACTCACCTTGTCTCTGTGGGAACTTGTTCCTGTGAGACTGCCATTTATAAAACTACTTGTTCCTATGAAACTTGTCTCTGTGACACTAATATTGTTCAAAAACACTACTTGTCTCTGTGAGAACTTGTCTCTGTGATACGGACCCAATAGATACAATACAAGACACTTGCACTATAGAACACCAGACTTTTATACAGAAATGGGAAAGGCTATACCGGAATACTTTGTACCGAACATCCTCAACAGTATCCCCAATCAAGAGCCTCAACACATACGCAGAAGTTAAAAGAGAAATAAAGAGCTGTTTTATAACAAATCAATAGAGGAATAGAAGATAAACATATAACTCAATTTAACATATAAATGTAAACATGAAAAAAAATTATTAATACAAGAAGAAGAAGGAATTATATCATGTTTTTGAATCTCTTGCAAATGAGATGAATAATGTATAAAAACAACACCCCAATATAAGCTTAAATTAGCTTCATGGGGTAGCCACAAAATCTTAATAATAATAGGAGATCTAAATTGATTCTTTCAGTTCATACAGTTATCATTATTATTGTTATTATTATATTATGGAGATCTAAATAGATTCTCACGGCGAATGTGATAAAATATAAGATGTTACTATTTTATGATCACTCTAATATGTAAACTACCATATTATGTAATGTGAGAAAACTTTGAATAAAAAAATTATTATTATTATTATTCTATTATTTCATCACTTACAAAGTGAGCATTTTAACTCAAGTCGGCCATTGGCAAGACTTTGGTACATCTCTATTCTGTCAAATTTAAAAAGTATCTAATCATTGATACCGTGCTGAGTACAACCGCCTTTTGAATTCCATGTTTTGCACTCCCTGAGACACCAAGGCGACTGAGGTTCGCTGAAACCTTCTGCCTGATCACTCCAACAGTAGAGATAATTACAGGGACTGTTGTAACTTTTTCCTGCTTCGAGACATCCCTGATTTCAGCAGCCAGGGGGAGATACTTGGATATTTTCTCATTGTAATATTATTCCAAGTTGTGGCAACATGGTATGCCAACATCAATAAAAATAGTCACCCTGGCTGTCTTGACCATGAGGATAATGTCTGGCCGGTTGTGCACAACTGTCTTGTCAGTCAGCACAGAGCGATCCCAATACATCTTGTGTGTATCATTCTCAAGTACAGAAAGTGGCTTGTATAGATAGTATGGCAGTTTTATCCACTAGACCAAACTTCAGGGCAAGATCCTGGTGTAGGATCCCAGCAACAGAGTTGTGGCGCCTCAGGTATTCTGAAGCTGCCATCAACTGACAAGCTGACATGATGTGTTGCAATGCATGAATCTCTTCATGCAGGCTTTGGGGTGGTGTGCTCTAAACTTGGTGAGAAGAACTCTTGCAGATCTCATGAGGTCCTCATGATCAGTCTCAGTCCATTTGATAACACCAAATGTGTATGTTAGCACAGGCACTGCATATGTGTTGATGGCTTTGAACATGTTGTTTCCATTCAATTGAGATTTTAAAAGCTTTCTAACTCTGTACAAGTAATACATCTTTCATCTTCTGCTTGACCCTTTTCTGCTGTATACGTTTAGCCTGGCTGAATTGAAATTTCTAGATTCAGAGAACATTGATACAATAAATCTTTATTACCAGTAATATTTTCATAGAGAAAGGATTGAGCATTTGAATAGCATTGCTTAGACTACAGAGATCAAAATGTGAGCTGTTTGCACTTATAACATTCTTCCTATTCTTTTGAAATCCAAGAATAATGAATCTGGGGTTTAATATGTTTGAAGCTGTCTTAACTGTCCATTGTAGATTGGTAGTTTCAGTTAATTGTGGGAATTCATGCAATTCTCATGATCTGAGAGGAATGCTGATAATTGGTATATCACTATGTGTTAAACTCAGCAGTTCAAGACGAATGGTGTCAGAAGCATGTATGTAAGGTACTTTCCATTGTAGTTTTGTAATATTAATTTTTACCAATTTTGCTGTATTTGATTCAATACAATCTAAGTCTGATGATGATCTTAATAGAACAATTTCCTGACAAACATGTAATAGAACTTTTCTATAGTCTTCCATTACACCTAACCACATATCCAAAGGAATGCAAAATCAGAATTTATCTAAACTTTTCCATCCAGTCAATTTCCATCCTGCATTCTCCATTATCTTTTCATTGAATTTTGATTGACGTAGATTACGTGTATGATCAACCTCAACCCCTCCCAATTCATATCTGATTCCATCAAATAGAAACTCCATTATTGATAAGTGAATAGTCATTGGTTTCCACATCATTATTATTGTTGACATCAGTTATTAATTAAAGTAAAAAACTCACCAAAATAAACATTTAGTCGTTGATATGAGCTCAAATAGTAATGTTATGCGAAAAAAAAGTTGTAAATCGAGAATAGACAGAAGTTTATGAAGTGAGTTGGGAGAGTCTTATTATGAAATATAAGATATTTTACATATTCTTATAAGATGGCCCCTTTGATGCTATGCAAAGTGAGTTCCGCACTCGCTTTGAAATTCAATCTTTCAAAATCGATTTTACCATAATTACACTACTTGGATAACTCATTCAAGAAGTGTGGAAGTATCATTCAACCCAGAAACTGATATCAACAGAACACCAGAGCTCCGAAAAATATTGAAAGAGTGAGGCAGTCAATTTTGTGTTTTCCCTGGCGTTTGACTCTCAAACAAGTATGCGTTCTGGCAATTTTTACACAGCTCTTCCAAATTTTCCACAAAAGCTAGAAGAACTTTGTATCAGAAAAGTTAAGTTTCAGAAAGAAACAGCCACAATAAGACACAAAGCCCAATAAATTTCTTACATAAGTCCATCTCACAAGGTCGGCACGCTCCCCATATTTTTGACTATTCAATTTTATGAAATCGTTATTTGAATCAGAAATTTTTGTTGATCGACCACGGACAAGTGATTCCAATACTGCATGGAGAGGAATTTGATTAATTATATAGTATTCTCAATTTGAAAAAATAGAACAATGTTTGAAGTAAGCTTAAAAAAGAAGCTTGATATCTCAGTCGTCTACAACCTTTCATCAATCATGAATTGAACAGTCAAAATAGCTGAAATAATAAAATTCTCTCAATTTTGAGTATATTAATAAAAAATTTTATCATAAATGATAAACATTGGAACCCCTTTCTCTCAACAAACCGTCCTGGAGCCGCCCAGCTGACAAACCCGTTGAAAAACATTAAAATTATCGATACTTCCTTCACGAACTTGCACATCCAAATCCACAATAAACCGCACTGCAATGAGTTGTTCTCTATCTTGGAAACTTTAATAGACAAAAAGCCGCCTTGCAAATACTTCCCTCTACAGAGTGTTTACGAACAACCCTTTACTCAAGGGCATTGTTCCTGGGTTGAAAACATATCCAAAAATCATATTTAAATTGTCCGGAAGTCTTCAGTTACTCTCACAGCGGCCATTTTTCTTATTTCACTTATTATTTCTTTTCTAAATAATGGTTGAACAAAAAAAAATTGGAACTTTGCACAATCATTTATAACAACTAGACAAAGCTACATGAAAATTATGATAATTTTCCAAAATCTTAAAACAAAATGGCAACCATTTAGAATGTTGTTTCTTAAATAACTCCGAACCCGTTGACTTTACAAAAAATTACAGGAATAACTTTTTTTAGAAATTTCAATTGCTTATTGATTGGTACCAGAATTTTCAAGAATAGATAAATATTAACTGAGATATGGCAGCCTTAGTGATAGGTAACCACTGAAATTTTGTTGCAGTGCAAACCAAGGCATGCTAATAGAGTCGCCTCAATGATGCAACAATCTCTATTTGCAAAATGGCCGTTGTGTGAGTAACTGGAGACTTCCGGACAATTCAAATAATATGATATTTCGATATGTTTTTTACCCAGGAGCAATACCCTAGACTATTGGTAGGGAATTCGTAAACACTCTGTATAATGAAATATTATAAATTCGAAACAAACTGCAGTTATAATATATTATAATTTTCCTATGAAGCACATAACACACAAAAAACGTTGTAAGTATATAAGGGTTTTTCTTAGTCCGTTTTTAAAAACGGACGGGCACGTTTGAACTTTTGCGGGCGCGCTTGGAAAAGTTTGCTGTGACTATCTATCTACGTTAGCAAGTCGGTTACTGTAACTGAGAGTTATGTTTTGTGTTGCTGGTGGTATCAGTTACTGGTAACTGTATAACAGTTACTGGTGATGACGCGGCATTACCCCTGCAGCCCCTGCGCACAGATGAGTCCGTGCTCTACCGAGCTGCGCTCATTCTTCACTCTACACCTGTTGGGGGTTGAGCAGTTCTCACTTGCCAGATTCACTTGCCATAGCCACTGCTTGATACACAGATACGGTCAACAGGTCTTGCGTCCTATCACAGCGTGTGTCCTGTCTTGTCCTCGCTTCGCACTCCACTTGTTGCAACTGTCATCTCGCGACTCACAAGCAACTGGTAAGCGACTTTTATCCTTTCTACTTTTTGTCAATACTGAAAAACATTGTTTGATAACTTTTAACCTAACTTTTCAATTTGTTCTCAGCCGAACGCAACTACAGTTTTCTAATGACTCCCATTAAATCCAACACTGAATACAACATAACTGGATAGTTAAATAATATTGTTAGACAGTTATTATTCCAACAATAGTGTCGAAACGTGACTGAAGAAAGTATTTCGCTTTTAACGCATGACAACTAAACTTGATAACATACTCAGCAACACTAGATGTGAACTTTAATGAATGTTTTTTTCTGATACAAGTCAATATTTATTATACTCATGATAATTAGTAATTGGATTTTGTAATTTGATATAATTCTATTTATTAGTAGCTTCAAGAATGGATAGGTTCGAATAATTTCCAGTCACATAGCTGGCAAAAACTCTGCCGCTTCACGCGCAACAGTAGATAAAAGCTGAATTCGATTTTTGTAAAAATATTAAACAATGTTAATATCCATGTTGTCCAATTTGATAGTGAATTGTGAGTTTTTAAAATGATGTATAAGAACGTTTCTCATAGTTTAAGCACGTCGTTGAATACTTTTGGTGCTTTTAAAGTATAGAACATGACTACTGAAAGCTAGTGAACAATTTCTGTATAACACATAACTCATATGTTATGATTGTCAATTGATACTTTATAGTTGTGAAATTGTTCCAAGAAGAGATGGGGTATCATGTTTTTGATGGTTTTCAGCACGCGTAGCTGAAACAAACTTCACACCTGGCAAACCTTTCATCAGATATGTAGCTCCTCAGGCTTAAAAATTTGATACCAAACTCAAGTCAAGTTGACCCCTAAAACAAGTTTGAGCTTTATATGCGTGTGATTGCAGAATATCCAGTAAGCTTTTTCAAGCCTTTTCCTCAGCATTTTCAGAATCCGCAGATATATTTTGAAGAAAAATTCTGATATTACAGTTTCTAAGACCCTGGACATTTCTTTATTATTAGCTTTAAGCATATAGCTGCTTTTTCTTACTCTTTCCATCACTATGTGGCAACAAACTGAAGATTTACCAATATGTTATGATATTCTTGATAGAAAATAGTTTATGAGAAGAAAATGCAAACGCTTAATCACATCGAACTAATTTTTAACATAACACAACCAACATTTAGATTCTTATGAAATGTTCCAAAACGAAAAACTAAATCAATTACTATCAAGCATTAACTACAGTATCAACTATCATCTACTAAACGGTTACAATAATGTACAAGCATACATTACGAATGGAATGTACGCGCGAGTATATTAACAAAGAAAAAGGCACTTCAAAAGACAAAAGTCAGTTGTAGATCAAGAGCTTTTAAACTTTCACTCGTCGTAAAATATAAGTATCAACAAACTTTATTATAAAAATCAAGTTTCAATTAGGTGTAATTATAACTTTATCATGTTTTTGTGAAAATTATACGTAAGACTAGTCAGGGGCGTAACGTTTCCAAACCGGGCCCCCCCGCAAAAAAAAATCCGGGCCCCTCTTCTAAAATCGTACCACCTTTCTCCAGCCCCCTTCTCCCTTAATCCCAAGCATTAAACTCTAATGTGAACGTACATCTTTCATGAGTGAATTACATAGCTTAGTTGAAAAATAAAATATGAACACGATTCGAGAGGAACTGAACCAATGAATTCGAATGGGAATTGCAAATGAAATAATGAATTAAGTAAGCTATTATATAGTATTTATAGTTATGGCGCCCCTGCCACAATATATGGTTTATATATGTTCAGGAATTCAAAGGGAAAATAATTTCTCTTCTCCAATGCTTTCTTAAAGATAGTAAATAAAGATAGCGATCTACTTAAGAACCATTCTGACAATCTTTGTTTGAATCAGAGAGAAAAGAAGTAAATCTTATCTATAAGTAAGTGGTTTGAATAGTCTCAGTCTGGATTGTCTCACCGGATGTATAAATTTTAATGATTTGTAAACAAACAAAATTCCTAATTTTTCAATAAGCTCACTACCAGCACACATTTATTGAAGCTCTGTCAATGGAACTATAATTATTATTACGAGTAGATTTGAGCAATGATTGTTTTTCTTTCTTGCCTTATTCATTATTTTCTACTTGTATTCTCTTGATATTAATTTATAACCAGACTGATAACATTGTTCTATTGCATATTTATTTATACTCAATGAATGAAACCTGTCATTTTCCACAATAAAACTTCTGCTTTTTTATCAAAAGTTACTTCCATGATTATTTAATTTTCCTTTTTAAAGTATGCAAAATATAATTATCATTTCGGGCCCTAACCCGGGCCCTCTAGACCGAGTAATTTTATTATTTCAAAAAAACTCATATTATCCGGGCCCTAGCCCGGGCACCCGCGCCAAGGGGTCAGCGGGGGTGTACGTTACGTCACTGAGACTAGTACATTTTCGATGTCTTGAGTCTTGAGATTTAGTCATTCTATTGTGACCTTCAAGTAAGTCAAGATTTTATGATGGTTGAGGTTTTCAACACATTCATCTAAGATTTTTATTTGTTCAGTCTGATAGACTAAACATGTTTGATAGCTGTTATTGAAATGAATTTCATTTCATTGATGATAGAATGACTGCTTAAAAAAAGTCAATGAATCAATTAATCAATAGTTTATTTTTCCTTCATACAATGCATAGGTACATGAATATATAGTTACATAAATACAATTGACAATTAACAAAATAAGTTAAAAGTAAAATAGTATTATTATTAAATACGGAAAGTCCCTGAAAAGGTTAAAAACCTGAGCGCAGGGGCCGAGTGTTATTACTAAAAACAAAATTATTTCTACTATGAATAAAATTTGTGGATTCCCATCAACATCTGAATTTGAAAAAAATACAAAGAAGGAAAGTAAAAAAAAGTAAGAAAATACGAGATAACAAAATAAAATAAAAAAGCAGACATTCTTGAATGATTGTGAACTTATCCTAGTTACAATATTACAAGAAATCACTTATCCTAGAATGTGAAGAAGCAATCCATAAATCTATATTTCTCAGAAGTCTTCCATTCAAATTATCTGTTATAAAAAAGCAGGTATCACATTCATAAGCTTATGAACAATATAATCAAACTGTCTTTTACAAATGGATAGAACTGCATTGTGTGGTTCAAAGGTAATGGTTGTGGGACGGAGATTGTAAGGCGATATACGGAGGTTGAAAAGTTCTCTATGTTTATTAATGTAAATAATTAAATTCTTTATATACAGCTGCTCAACCGTCAGTACATTCAATTCAATAAAAATACTGTCACTTGAAAATCGTTTAGGTTTGCCCAAATTTGCCTTTAATAATGCTTTTTGAATGGTGAATATCTTATTGAAGTGATTCGAATAAGATGCACCCCAAATTTTTATACCATACTGGAGATGAGATTGAATGTAGGCAAAATAAACTAATTTTGAAACGGCTATGTTACCCAACCTGCTGATATTATAAAATTTATGTGAATATCCCATCGCAAATGCTGATCAACTATAACGCCTAGATATTTAAAATAATTTTCTCTTTTCAATTTTGTGCAGCCACAGCTATCGTTCGAGATTGAAAGAGTACAGTAAAAGTACTGTTTAAATCATGAATATGAGTGTGATCTAGATCAAGTGGTTGGCCAACCATATTGGGAGAGAAGGTCATGAAGATGCTTTTATTCGAATTAAGTGTGAGAATGTGATCATCTAACCAGGTCTTAACAGTCTTCAATCCCGACTCTGCAGTTTTCTTCAACTCCTCCCAAGACGGTCCGGTAAACACTGAAGCGGTATCATCCGCAAAAGCGAGTGTCACACAGTTTTTCAATTCAAGTTTGATTAAATAATTAATATATAGAAGAAAGAGAATCGGAGATAAAACAGTTCCTTGAGGAAGACCGTAATCATTTAACTGTTTAAAACTAGTTTTATTTTCTATAGTAAGGATTTGGTATCTATTTGTTAAATAACTGCCAAATAATTTGAGGGGTATACCGCGTATGCCAATCTTTTCTATCTTTTTTAGTAATTTGGAATGTGGGATTGTATCAAAAGCTTTTGCTAGGTCCAGGAAGGTAGCTATTGTTTTTTTATTTCCAGTGAAGTTTTTTGAAATTGTTTGGGTTAAGAGGGTTATAGAATCAATTGTACTTTTGTTCGCCTGAAATCCATATTGGTTTTTATGAATGACATGTTCAAGTAGGTAACAAACTAGCCGGGACTTGATCAATTTTTCAATTTTTCAATTAGTTAAGCGATACCACTCAGCAGACTGATTGGACGGTAGTTTGTTGGGTCTTTATGATCACCAGACTTATGTAGCGGTATAATATTCGCCAACTTCAAACTATCAGAAGTATACACAGAACAGTAAGAACAGTGGAGTGTAATCAAACTGAATTATGTACTTTAATTATCATGCTAGACATCGTCATTGTCTTCTGTTCTGCCTTATAAATTTTCATACAATGATCGAAACTTGAAAAAACCTTGTTCTTTTCTTCTGGCAAAGATAGTGGATGAGACATTATCTTAGACTGTTGAACAGAATTTCATCGCTTGTTTTTACTTTTAAACTTCATTATTGCTTCTCAAGTTTACATGACATGAACATCAATTTACAGTGATATTATAATTAAGAACATTGAAGCCCATGCAAAGATGTTCCCACCTGTATGGGAAACTGAATGAAACTAATTGAAAACTAAAGCACTAGAGATTACATCACCTTCCGGCCTTTAAAAGTGAAAATAAACTTCAATTGAATACTATGTTACAAAACATCTCTATTACAAAACTACTATTCCTATTTATAATGACTATCACCAGGACATAGAGCAGATTACATTACAATACATTGTCTCATTCATCATTTAATTGTATTTGGAAAAATTTGATTCAGTTAATCAATAACAAGAATGTCAGAAGAGCAAATCGTGTAGAATTCTATTTTACTTGCAGAAATCATTTCCTCGGTAAAGAGTAGTACATGATTATAGCTCTACTGATAAAATTTCCAATTAGAAAAAAATTTTCACACTAGCTTTAATACATACTTTTCCAAGAGGCTATTGCCTTTAGTGCCTTGTGCACAATTCTAAAATGAAAAAATCTAATTGAGGTATAAGTATTCACGGAATTTCAATCCACTTTGAATTTTTGCAATTTTCTCTTTGAAATATTATTGAAACTCATTGATACGAAACCTTTTTCCGAAGACCTAGATATCAAATGTTCCTTTAGTACAGAAGTTCCTTTAAAATTTAATAGTGGTCTGATAAAAATCAATAAAGTTAACAATTAATATGATAATTATGAACAATAATGTAACATAAACCAATTAATTTCCATTGCATTAAAAATTTGAATTGTTCATTGAATCATAATAAACTTGTTCACAGTTCGTTTTACTAAATAATAAGTTGAATTATTCACTCTTTTTTTTAGGACAACTGATTACAATTGAAAACAATCAAGGGTCCTTTATTTCATTGCCAAACTTGATATTATTTTGAAGTGTTGCAATGAAATGAACGGTATTTGAGAGCAATTGATAGTTTTTTATTGTGTTTCAAGTTGAATTATTATTCTTTGAAGTGTTCGTCAACTGAGATGAACTTGTTAATACCTTAGTACGTTGAACTATGCGAGTAATCTGATAATTCGAATCATTCATGAATTAAACTATTTTTGTGTTTATTGCTGAGACCAATGCATGTGATTCATTTGATGGGCCCAAGTTATTCATTTGATGTACAATTCCAGCCTTTGTAGCTTTACAACACGTCATATACTATACTTCTTGACAACAAATACGAGAATACAGATGGAAATTACTGGGTTATTGCGATTATTCAAATGCTAATAAATCAATAATTATTTTCAAACGAAAATCCAAATTGAATGCTGTAATTCACCCCGAAGACTTCTGCTACTGCAAATATTGACAACAGGGTGAACAGCTAGATGGAAACTCGATGAGCGCTACTATTCAAAAATTATTTGCCAGCCCGGGAATCGAACTCAGTACCTCCTAATTGCCGGTCAGGAATGCCGGAAATCCCTTACTCCAAACTGACAATCTCTGGATAGCAGAGCTCATTTTATAGTTCAGTACCTCCTAATTGGTAGCGCTCATCGAATTTCCATCAAGCTGTTTACCCTGTTGTCAATATTTGCAGTAGCAGAAGTCTTTAGGGTGAATTAAATTTAATTTGGATTTTCATTTGATAATAATTATTAATTCATTAGCATTTGAATAATTGCAATATCTCAGTAATTTCCATCTTTAGACTGGCTGACTGCTATCTCTTCGTATAAAATGAGCGCTGCTATCCAGAGATTGTCAGTTTGGTGTAAGGCTAAGCATTCCTGACCGGCAATTAGGAGGCACTGGGTTCGATTCCCGGGCTAAGAAATATTTTTTGAATAGTAGCGCTCATCGAATTTCCATCTAGCTGTTTACCCTGTTGTCATTATTTGCAGGATAAGAAGTCTTCGGGGTGAATTACAACATTTAATTTGGATTTTCGTTTAATAATATTATGAATACGAGAATGCTGTGGTATCTCTCTCTCTCACTCACTCTCTCTCTCTCTATCTAATAAGCGTCTTCTTCGGTACCAGCAGGACTGTGATGAATAAGCGAATAGAAAAATGTTAGAAACTCCTTCACATTATTTATAATATACTGCACTGTGAATGGGATTGCAACTGAATTTAATTTTTTTTTGGAAACATAATTCTGCAAATATATCGTTAGCAGGAATAGGGTAACCCCAGGAAAATATTATTTTACGCTATTTATTTTGTTAAAATATGATAATAATACAATCAGACTACACAGAATGTATACAGGGAATAGAAACGGTAAAATCTCAAAGGGATTATAAAGGTCAAAGAGGAACAATGCAGCTACGAGACTTTTTGGCAGGTAGATTTTGCACATTTCTGATCCTTGTGCAATGAAGCAGTTGCCTCCATCCGGTTATATTCAGTAACATCATTCCACTTATAATGTCAGTTGGAGATTTCCATTTCCATGGTCTGTAGAGGTCCATTGACTTGTAATTTCCAACTATTGGACAGTCTTCACTCTGTGGCTCTTGGTGTAACATGAAGTTTGTAGGATAATTAGGAGTATCAATAAAGGTACTGTAGAATACTGATTATTTATCAGTGATTACATATATAATCAAGTGAAACTCTCTGTTCTTTTCAAGTTAATCTCAATTTGCTAAAGTCCTACTCTTCCATTTCAATAGCATCAATTCCATAAACGTTAGGAAGTCTTAACTATAGAATCTTCAAAAAATTGCCATTGAACTATTGAAATATGCTTTATTGATGTTAGATCATTCATAAAGAAATTATTAATTACTATATCTAATTATTGGAAGATAATGGAATTCTCTTGAGAATATATATAACATACAGCGAATACTTTTCAAAGCAGAAAAGTCAATTTAATGTTAACCGTGATTGAATATCAGTTAAATATTACATTAGACGAGGTCCAATCAGAAAAATAAAGTTGTCTTCTATACGCACTTAATCACTGTCAAAATATTTAATAAAATGTTATATCCAGCTGAGTCAAAGAAAATATTTGTTTATTGGGAGTCAGATCCAATAAATAGGATGAGAAAATACATTCAAATTAAAATATTTTTTCCAATATATACAGAGTGTCCCACGAAAGGTGTAACAGCTGAAGGACATAGATTCGACATGAGATTTACAACAAAAAATGTTCAGTGGAATTTTCTTATTTCGACCTCAGTTTTCGAGATTAAACTTCTGGATATTTTTGAAAAACGTCAATAACTAGAAAACTATCTGTCAAAATGTAATTCTAAGGAAATGGTTAGGAAGAGGAAGAAATTTTCTATAATATTCATATAATTAGTTACTTTGGTTGGTGTGTTTGAACTGTTTATGAGCGTTCAAACAGTTTGGAATTTTTCTTTGAAATCGATGAATACACTTTATTTAACCTTCAGCGCTCATACAAAATTCAAAAACGTCAAACAAAGGACTAAATTATATAAATCTTATTGAAAATTTTTTCCTCTTTCTAACCATATCCTTAGAATTAGTTTTTGATTGATGGTTTTCTAGTAATAGACGTTTTTTCAAAAATATCGAGAAATCGATGTATCTCGAAAACAAAGGTCGATATAGTGAAATTTCGCTTGTTGCAAATTTCATGTGGAATCTATAGTCTTCGGTTGTTACACCTTTCGTGGGACATACTGTATATATATACGAAAAAGGTGCCCACAAGTCAGGGTATGATTCCTCATATAAAAAGAAGAAAAAAAGTTATAATTAACATGGGTCCGAAAATGCGTGGTTATCAAGTTAAACAGGGTGAAAGATTTCGTCTGAATTTCAGTTCCCATGCTGAAATGAAGCCCCACGGGTATTTGTTGGCTGTTAATTGTTATGTATAATTCAGGGTTCTCCATGTAAAATGAACTGAAAAATTGAATAAAACTGTTCCCAGACCTGCAGCTACAGTAGTTTTCAAGATAAGTGACGAAATTCGCGAAGCTTGGTCCCGAAAAACAAGTTCCTTCAAGGTTTGAAGCAGATTTGAAATGTTAAATGTGCAATAAACACAAAATGTTTCCCCATAAAACTTGTAGAGAATTCAATTTTGAAGAGAGAGATGTGAAATAAGTCTATAATAGACGAAGGCAACCTTAAAAAAATCCATAATATTACATTTTTGTAGAGAGCTTAAAACAGATTATTTAGTCTAATTTTCATGCGTTTTGTGTGTAGTTAAGGATTTTTTTTAAAGGTTGCGTTTGTCTATTATACACTTATTCTGAATCTTCCACTTCAAAATCAAATTTTCAACAAGTTTTGTGGAGAAGATTTTGTGTTTATTGCATATTTAACATAGTAAATCTGTTTCAAACCTTGATGGAACTTGTTTTTCGGGACCAAGTTTCTCGTATTTTGTCACATATCTTGAAAATTACTGTAGCTACAGGTCTGGAAACGGTTTTATTCAATTTTTCAGTTAATTTTACATAAAGTACGCTAAATTATATATCTTAATTGACAGCCAAAACATACCCGTAGGGCTTGGTTTCAGCCCCCTGCTGACGTTCAGACGAAATCTTTCATCCTGTATAACTTTTAAATAAGCATTTTCGGACCTATGTTGATTGTGTCACCTGGTCATATGGGACATATATATGAATCATATATTTATCTCATATTGATCAGGATTTTAGAGTTTTAAATTAAAAAAGTTTAATGAACAGTGTTTTTGTCTTTGAACAATCTTTGTCATCGACAGAAAGATTGTTTATTTCATTTGTTGTCAAAATTAACGTAGCTTCTCTTTTGTTTTCAATAACAAACGTGCCGCTTGTGCGACAGATAAAAATATGTACTTGAAATGGCTTTCATGTTTGGCATTGACTGAGTTTATATTTAATACCCAAAATTTAACTTCTGGGCAGAGTGAGCTCGTTCGATAGGACTGAAAGTTAAGTCCGGCTGATCCAGCGGAAAATGCTAGATTTCGATTCGTTTAATAATACAGTTATTCTGTCACAGATCGGGCAGTGTAAACGGAGGGGGGTTGTTACTTCTCTTCTATAATATTTACCAAAATTATGCTAAAGTTTACTGCTATCAAATCATCTACCGGTATTTGAATCCTTGATTGGTTGGGGGCTCTTAGTGGATTCGTTCATTCAAATGCACAGATTATCATCATTGTCACCTATTCTAGCAACTATAGTAACTACGAGCCAGGAACTTCAGTGAAAAATACTTTTAAAATTCAACCTCAGGTTTATTGAACTCATTAACGAATCAATAGAAATCATGTCAACTTTTCCAACAGAGTACTCAGTAACTGATTCAGAAAAAGAAGGTATATTCAATTAATTCAATCTATACATTTTGGGAACCTGCTAACTTGCTGCATTTAAATTTGGGCTCGGTCATTCTATGAAATTAGATTATGAGCTTAATAAGGAAAACAACAAAAGTTCGGCACTCACCATTTTAACAATATTCAAACTTGGACTCTTCAGAAACACTCACATACGCTTTAATAAAACTCACTATACTTGAACTCACACGCACAAATAATTTCCTGATTCTACTCCTACTAACTCTATAGAATTTGGTTTCCTATTCAACTAGATAAAAGTTACTGATAACTGAAAACTTAACAATTTGTCCCTCTGAATGGGCCCATTTCCCGAGGCTCGCACACCGTTACATGATTTTTCGTTCACGTCTCAATACCAACTGTGGCCTTTTCACTGAAAATTATTCCCCCTCCACGAGCGTTGAGCATAACTTCCAGTGGAAAAGCCAAAGCTGCAAAAAGGTCAATGCTCGTACAATTTTCAAATACAGTGGCTTTTCGACATGAAATTGAAACTGCATTTGAAAAATGCACGAAAATTGCTTTAATTTTGACAACTAAGCAACAAGTTAGCAAATTCAAACAAGACAGAGTCAATTCTCACACTAAAAACGCAGGGTTCAACATACAGTTAGAATCAAAGTTCATTTCAGTTCAAAAACCTGAAAAATAATATGAGATACCCAAAAACAACTACAATAATACCCACTCACTATTACAATTGTAAATGTTACCGATAATAATGTAACCGAACTGGCGGGTAGATCTGGTAGCGGGCCCAACCAGTTCGGACATAAACTTAAACCTAGTTAGGAGGTCGGCCCAGTCCTGCCTATACAACCCTGGAAGAGGCCCTCTGAGCTTAAAAGTGGGTTGAAATCTCAACCCCAATGGGAAAGAGGCACAAACTCCTCCAGGAGACGCAGACCACAGCAGAACTGTTCGACTCTCCCTCCTATATATTTAACATGCCTTAACTAAGTGAGAACAGGACGACTGAAGAAACACAACGACTGTTGAAACGAAATAGATTTAATTAACGAAATAAATTGAATAAATCGATATTATGTATCCCTCAATAGTTCGCAAGAATGTCCAATTAGTTGTTAACGTTGGAACATAATTTCTTCTCAACTCTCATTGAATTCAAATTCTAATACTACACCAAATGCCTTAGACATCGGCTTAAAAAATAAACATAGGTACACACATTTAACTACTAGTAGGCATCATGAAAATATGCAATTGTCGTCAGGTTAATTGTTAACAAAATTATAACTGTCTTCTCGTTGATGGTACAATTGAATAAAATGGACAAAGTGATTATAAGTGTTCCTCAGTAGTAGGCGAGAATATCCAATTAGCTGTCAACGTTGGAATATGAAATTCTTCGCCACTCTCGTCCAGTTCAAATTATAATAAAACACTAACATTTCAATTGAATAACATTCAGAGTTTTTATCAACTTGATCAATTAAATAATATTAAATGATAATAGCACAGTACAACCTATCTCTTACTCCAGCCGCCGAATAAACTAAGATAGAAGTAATTTTCGACAATTTCAAAGGGAAGGTTAGGTCAAATATTGAATCAATTAGAGTGGCCAGAATAAATTCACTCACCCATGATAATAATTCCGAGGGTCACTTTCATTAGGGTCCAAAACCGCATCTTGGCTTCTGGATTCGGGTTGGAGTCACACGAATACGTTGTTCCAACGAATTAATTTATTGTTCTCACGGAAAATAATCACACGATTATTACTATAAAAATAATTGTATTGTTGAGGGAGACGGGTTCTGAGTCTATTCATTGGTTCAGTTAATATTTGTTCTTTTAAAATACTAAAGTCGCGATTAACCAGTGGATGCCAAAAGTGGGAAGCCATTTCAAAAAGGTAGGTGACTACTGAATCATTGTTCTTAAATTTTCATAACCATAAAGATTGAATCATCATTAGCAGCAAGCGAGTGTTTTCTCTATAAAATTAATTTTTTTGTTCAAATGTATATATTGTATTCAAATGTATATAAATGTATATATATATATATATATATGTTGAAGCTTCATTAATTGAAGTTCTAGTTATTCTGTTCTTTTTTTTGTTATGATAGTTTTTCCCTTCACAAAAGTTATCATAGTTCTTTTCCCCCTTACATAATTGGTGAAGGCACATCGCGCTTACAATTGGAACTTTTTTCTTCTTTTGATGTGAGGAATCATGCCCTGTCTTATAGGCACCTTTTTCAGAACACCCTGCATTATGTAGATTGGTAGTCCCAATTTGTGGTGCGCGAGGAGTCAGAGGGGAGTTGAATTGATGTTGGAATATACAGTGAAATCTCCCAATAGCGGACACCTCTGGGGATTAGTGAAATGTCCGCTATACAGAGTTGTCCGCTATTGAGAACTCGTGTTCATTTATTTGTTAATACAGTATAGAGAAAGTAACCCCGACCATAACAAAGTCATTGTGTTTATCTTGCACTATGATTTAAAAAGGTGACCTTGTTAACTTGGTGGACTGTCAAGACTCCAACTTACCTTTTATTTAATGACTGGACACATACATAGAAAAGGTTTTCTTTGTGGTGTGAACGTTAGGAAATTTAAGATTAGATGAGGTCGCTTTAGTAGAAAATACTGTGCAGTATCTATATTTCTACAACACTTAATGATAAGATAAAACTTATTATTAATGAAAGAAACTGAAAAGGAACAGTATAGTTTGTGTAACATTTTTTCATTTAAAAAGTCTGATATCTTCGTTTGTATACATTTGTTTTTCAGTCGGATTCTTTCAGTGTGTAATTCGACGTCCGAAATCAATTTTAATCCTTCCGCATCAGATTCGTGTATGAAAAATTGCTTTAGTTTGTTGATGTGTTCGAATGGTCCTGTTCATACTCGTTATCATCTTCGTCGTCTCTTATTGAAGAAACCAGCTCGGCTACATTGGTCCTGGAGTCTTCTACACAAACATCTTTATCTATGGATATAAAATCTTCGGCATCAACGTTGAACTGTCCGAGAAGTTCTCCAAGTTCGATTGTTTCTGGCAGCAAGTCTTCATCTTGCACATCATTAGCAGAACCTTCACTATTGCTCTTAAATACCACCTTCACAAAGCAGTTGTAAACAGTTTGTTTTGTGATTCTGTTTACCGCGGAACGAATCCACAGAACTGCATCCAAAACATTAATGCTACGTGGAAGTTCTGAAGCCGATGCAACATCTTCTATCTTCGCTAGAATATGACGCAAAATACTTTGTCTTTTATAAAAAACTTTAAAGTTTTTTATCACCCCTTGATCGAGTGGTTGTCAGGCTGAAGTGACATTCGGTGGAAAATAGATGAACTTCATATTTTCCAAGGTGATCTTTACAGGATGAGATGTAGCGTTGTCAAGAAATAAACACACCCTTCTATTTTGCCTCTTCATCTTTCTATCAAAATTGAATAGAAACTCAGTCATCAGGTCTCTGGTCATCCAGGCTCGTTTATTAGAATGCCATTGAACATTAAATTTGTTTATGTCAACCCCCTTAAAACATCTTGGTTTGGCAGCTTTCCCTATTATAAATGGCTCTTCAAATTCACCTATCATATTTACATTCAACAGAACTGTCAATCTTTCCTTAGAAATTTTCCCCCCGCTACAATTTTCACCCTTCTAACACATAGTTTTGTCCGGTAAAGCTCTGAAAAAAGACCAGTCTCATCACAGTTGAAAATATTCCTTTGTTCAAAGCCTTCACATGAATCTTCTAATTTTCTTTTCCACTCTAAAGCAATGTTTCCATCAACAGAATCAATCTCTCCACAAACAGCTTTATATGAGATGTTATGTCAGATTCGAAATTTTTCTAACCATCCTGACGATACTTTAAAATCATTAACACCTAACTGTTGGGCTATTTCTAAAGCTTTTTCAGGAATAATGTGCCAGAAAGAGGAATTTTATTTGTCCTAGCTCTACAAAACCACTCAAAAGTAACGTTATCTATTTCCAGTCCTTGGCTTCTAGGAAAAGCTCATTTGCTTGATTCATTTTCATTTTTAGACCACGATTTCAAAAGATTGTCCTTATTTTTTATGATGTCACTTATTTGCGTTTCACCAACATCAAACATTTTCGCCAAATCTCGAACACTTAGGCCAGTTTCACACGGCAGAGTCCTCGCTCCTGGAATATCATAATTATTACTGAAGATCATATTTCATATTTTGCAGCTTTCAGGTGATTTCACATGGGGATCTTACGAATAAGCCGACAGATCTAACAACTACGCCTACGTTTGCTCAAAGTATGACTCATCACTTTTTCTCAAAGTCTAACTTCCTTAAAAATATAGATAGAAGATTTCTGATTTCAGATTTGGATTCAGCGACCCCAAATTCATTACAGCGTAAGTCCCATTTTCAAAAATACCTGAAAACAAGGGAGTTATAGCTGTTTTTAATATAGCTTTCCATTATCATATAGTGAATATGATTATATACTAAACGTACTAGGATGATAATAATACTCCTGCCTCACAAAGGGACAGGCAAAGGTCTCAAGAAGTTTTTGAACACCTGAGAAGTTTAAACATGGAAATTTTTAATTTTGAAAAGTTCTAGTTTCCCAAAAAAATATTGAACTATGAAAAGATGAATCCAAATATGAAATCATGAATCATTTCCACCCATCACCCAATAAAATAGGAGGGAAATGAATGTTTTACTGTAAACTTCACTGAATTTCAATTGTCATTCAACAATCCAATTTATCAGGTTCAAATCGTTGAATATCACTTTAAATTCCCAGCAATTATTGACTATTTTTTTTTTTAACAATCAGAAATTTCCATTTTGAACATATAGTATGAACATTGTGCTGATCTGAATCGATCTATGGTAATAATAGGAATTGAAAGAATAGAAAATGTCATGCCATTCCAAGTAGTGATGTCTGTGTATTAGAACTGCTGAGTGGATAATGCATACAGAAAAAGTCATGAATAGTTCAGACCAGCCTGGCGACTTTGATGCTTTTGAAACCGGAATCTTGTTTTATTCTTATTAAATAATGATACGGAATGAAAACCATGTATCAAAGTATAAAGCAGTTCGATACTTTGTATTATGAGTAAGATTAACATAATCATGGCTTGTCGATTTTAGTCGCTGAGCTAAATCCTCAGTGTTGCCAAAATATGAAAAGCATAATCATTATACCAACTATCCTAAATTATTGTACTATATTTCGTGAAGCCATGCTTTGTCAAAGCCAGTGTTAACTCAATAAGTGTTTTTTTGTTGTTTGATGTTTTGTCGTCCTTATGAATTCTGTTGAATCAAACATAATGTTATTTAAGAAGTTGTGCTGAACCTGTTAGAATTCATAGGAACGGTAAAAAATCAATTTTACAAAAATCGATGTACATGTAACTGGATTTAGAAGATCAATACGATGATGTGTTCTATCACAATTTAATCACAGAAATGTTCAAGTGTACACATTGGGTGCAAACCTTCTGCCATGAGGAGACAAATATATTTATGGAAAGCTTGATAGCTTGAATAGTGATCTGATATTTGTTACACGTTTGTACTCCCTTTGTGAGTATTATTATCATCTTAGTACGTTTACTATATAATCATATTTACTATATGATAATGGAAAGCTATATTAAAAACAGCTATAACTCCCTTGTTTTCGGGTATTTTTGAAAATGGGACTTACGCTATACAGAATTTGGGGTCGCTGAATCCAAATCCGAAATCAGAAATCTTCTATCTATATTTTTAAGGAAGTTAGACTTTGAGAAAAAGTGATGAGTCATACTTTGAGCAAACGTAGGCGTAGTTGTTAGATCTGTCGGCTTATTCATAAGATCCCCATGTGAAAGCACAGGAGAGCTGCAAAATATGAAATATGATCTTCAGTAATCATTATGATCTTCAGGAGCGAGGATTCTGCCGTTAGTCCAGGCGCTGGCTTACATTGAGCATACATGAGAGAGGCAGAGAATTTGACTTCGGATTATTGTTAGGGGGTCTTTATTGTATATGAAACTCGATGTCGTCACGTCCCAGGGTGGTCGACAGCTTGTGGGGGAGGGGGGTAAGTTGTAAAAAACGCGCGCTTATAAAATCGCCTGTCCTGCAGTTACTATTCATAGTACAGCTTTTAATTTTTTCTCAATATTATGTACACATAACTGGCTTTCAATGTGGTCTTCTACATTTTTGCGATAAACCGCACAGTTTTTCCGTAAAAAAATAAAATATCTCGAAAAATGTATTTTTTTATTATGGACTTTTTGTTATTTCTCGAATATTCAAGTCATTAGCCGACTTAGAGAAAAAGGCGCCCAATAAACGTTTTAGGCCGTTTCTTCCTGAATCCAATGATATATATAGTTTGGGGGTTACGATCATAGATGCGGCGGTGGGAGGGGTATAAGTAGCACTGTTACGCTGCGACGCAGTCCTCCCCCATGATTAATGCGCGTAATGGCCTGTCTATCGCATCGCTCCTACTAGTCTTTGCATTCAAATTATGTATTTCAGGAACGCTATCTTATGTATTTTCGGTCGCTGAACACGATTTTTCAACTCTCAAGTCTCAATAATTGATAATTCTCATCATAATATACTAATTATGGTCAAAATTACAAACTTCATCTCATTCTGCAAGGAAACTAAGAAATGACTGTTTGAAATAAACGAAACTTGGCTTTCAAGAAATATATTAGGATAGAATAATGATAATATTTATATGTGTTTATGTTCTATTGTTTTTATCTCAAATTAATTTATTGTGATGCGCTGCAGGCTAAATTATATTATTAATTTCACACTGGCCACGCTTACTTGATATAGTGGTCAGTTAATTTCCAAGAAATATTTGTGGAATTTCTTAGTTCTTCATGGTGGAAATGGAATTCATCATTCATTCATTATCATAATGATTATGTTTAGTATAAAAATGTTAATCTTTCGTGAATCTTCAGTTTGTCGTGAACTTTTGAGAAATTATATCCAATATAATAATAGATATGTGTCAAATCAAAATGAAATGAAAATTTAAATATTCATTCATATTATTTCTAATAGTATTATTATAATGATATTTCACTGAATTTTGATTGATTCAACCATTATCGTATTCCCGTTCAGACTGTTTTGAAATGGTAACAAGTTATTCAGTATCAAAATTTGGGATTCGAATAGTTTGCCATGCCTGTTATTCTTTCCCAAACATATTTATATGATTTGTAATTTTATCCACAAATGAATGAATGAATGAATGTATGTATCTCTGCACGTAGCTAACGTATGGATTATTCCTTTATAGATTCTTGCATGTCACATTAATAAATCCTCTGCCACAGATTTAGAAATCAAGTCTCGATGGTTTGGAGAGCATATTATTGGAGTGATTCTTTTACTCTGCTGCTTCTAATATGTTCACTACCTTTGTTTGATTTCAGACCATAGACATGAAAAGCTATGTCCACCTGTATCACTCCATCTTTATTGAGAATTTTCATAACTCTTCTCACCACAAAGTTTCCATAATCTTGTAGCGTATTGAAGTTTTGAAGAGTGAAGTAGGAGTTGAGTTCAGGAGAGCCATGTCATCATTATGCGAATTTGTTAACGATATTTAGGGATTTAGTCAAATCCACAACTAGTTTCACTTACAATTTCATGGGCCAAGTGAGATTAAGAGTTTTTTTTTTCAAATATCCATCAGATGTTGACAGAGATTGCGGTTACTGTAGAAATGCATGCTGCACTAAAACTTCAATGCTGAATTATCTTTAAACAGCTACCTAGTAAAAATACAGAGATCAGATCTCTTTGTTCTAGAATCAACTAAGACTAGGATTTTTGCTTGATTGCATCGTGGAGAATGAAAGAACTCTGTTTCTTTTTATAGGTGAGAATACACTTTTACAATTTGCCACAACCATGTTCAGATAAAAATCGTTGAAGACCGAATAACTATTTCTTTCTATACGTTCAAAAGAGAATCACACACTTCTTCACTTGCTTCCAGACCATTGATAACATTATGCAGATTCTGTTGTTCATTAGAGTCTTGAAGAAAAATGTTATGTTCTCTTGAGAAGGTTATGCTTCTAGAAATCATTCTCATCTCTCATTATTCTTGTTTTACTCCATTCGATGACTTTCTTCACAATCACCAGTGATATCCATAATGATGTCAACATACTTGAACAGAATATCTTGATGAAAGATTCATTTATATAGTAGCAGCCATCTTAGGAAAGCCTTTGAAGAACTAGCTATTCCAATCACTCAGTTTTGGATGATCGAATGAGGGTTTGCTCCAAAGCATGATCGGTTGTCACATTTATTAAATTTTCAAGGTTTCATTTGACAGAGAGTCAATGTATTGACTGTATATATGTATTTTTTCTATATTTCCTAGATATAACACAGACTCCATAACATAGTTTGTGTGATTGAATGAAAAAAGTATGGGGTCTTTTCTCGTACAGTTTCTATGTGCAATACCAGAGTCCTTCCTTATGAGCATGAATACAATTTAAGATAATTTAAACTATGTTACAATAATCAGTCATAAATTTCAAGTAGTCATTGATTTTGCATTGTGATTCTAAAAAACTCCACAAATAGCTCCTGTCTTCTTTCAAATATACTTTGACAATCTCTCATGTTTGAACCGTTCATGAGTCCTTGTAGTTGTTTCATGGAATTGATTGCTTGCTCTCACACCTTAATTATACTGATCTCCCCTCAATAGATTTCCAACAGTATTCTCTCCAAATATTTCAAATTCAAGAAAGATATCTCCCATTCCACTTCCATTGAATTTCACTTCACATTTTCACATTCAATTCCACTTCCACAGCTTTAGAGTTGTATTTCCTTTGTAATAAAATATTTAGTCATATCACATGGGAGTAATTGGCATTATTTGTTCCAAATGTAAATTTATATTTAGAAAATATTTTACTCCTGTTACACGGTTCTCTATATGGGGTAGCCTATATTATTTGTTTAACTTATTCCATTACTTGACTTTCGCAATTCCAAATTGATCATTGAACTAAATCGAATAATTATTCTCTCTTAATGGAATATAAGTTTTTTATCGACTAAGAAACACATATAGGATTCCTAGCAAGATGGTTTATCATTGCAATGTAATCATAAATATTGAATGATAATGAGATGAAGTTTGTAATTTTGACCATAATTAGTATATTATGATGAGAATTATCAATTATTGAGACTTGAGAGTTCAAAAATCGTGTTCAGCGACCAAAAATAGATAAGGTAGAGTTCCTGAAATACATAATTTGAATGCATAGACTAGTAGGAGCGATGCGATAGACAGGCCATTACGCGCATTAATCATGGGGGAGGACTGCGTCGCAGCGTAACAGTGCTACTTATACCCCTCCCACCGCCGCATCTATGATCGTAACCCCCAAACTCTATATATAATTGGATTCAGGAAGAAACGGCCTACAACGTTTATTGGGCGCCTTTTCCTCTAAGTCGGCTAATGACTTGAATATTCGAGAAATAACAAAAAGTCCATAATAAAAAAATACATTTTTCGAGATATTTTATTTTTTTACGGAAAAACTTTGCGGTTTATCGCAAAAATGTAGAGGACCACATTGAAAGCCAGTTATGTGTACATAATATTGAGAAAAAATTGAAAGCTGTACTATGAATACTAACTGCAGGACAGGCGATTTTATAAGCGCGCGTTTTTTACAACTTACCCCCCTCCCCCCCAAGCTGTCGACCACCCTGGGACGTGACGACATCGAGTTTCATATACACTAAAGACCCCCTAACAATAATCCGAAGTCAAATTCTCTGCCTCTCTCATGTATGCTCAATGTAAGCCAGCGCCTGGACTACGTGTGAAACTGGCCTAAGGCCAGTTTTTCATTGTCGCGAACTTTTATTATCTCTACCTCTTGTTTCAAAGTCAAGCGTTTACGTTGAGAAGACATTTCTACAGTACACTGCACACTGTTCACTCTCACGGTTTACCGCACATAGCTATGTAACACGGATAACAGCTAGAGCAATACTGAAGGCTTGCTGTTAGAAACGTAGGCTACATTCAATAAATGATGTGAGAAAAAATTATGTGATTGTGCAGAAGTTACTCATTGTATTGTTCTGTGGAAAGTTCGGAATGTGAATGCGTGTGTGTGTATGTTTGCTGTTTGGGTTTCTGCTGTAAAAATAGTCAGTCAGCGTATTTATCGTACAGTAAACTATAGCTAAACAAAAGGAACAGTGTCTTGTTTCTTTCTGTTGATCAATGCATTTTCTTTGCATTTCCTACCTACATAAATGTGCTATTGATAAGTTATGCAGTGCTGTAATTTCAATACAGTAGCCTATTGTTCTTTCTTTCTTTCATCTCTCTTGTATAATGCAGTATTAATACTGTAGTCACATCCATTATTCCGTTTTATCCTCATTCGTTCTTATAGGGGCTCTTTCAAATTTCGCCGCTTTTTTGGTGTCCGTTATTTCACAAATTTGTCCCTTTTAAGTGTCCGGTAACCGTTATTGAGAGAGTCCGCTATTCAGAGATAATGATTTATATTCCTCTTATGGAGAAATGGCGGGGAATGAAAATTTGTAAGTTATTGAGAGATGTCCGTTATTTGGAGGTGTCCGTTAAGGGAGATTTCACTGTAGTTTGTTTGGAATCTTAATGGCGTATTTGTATCACGTGATCGAACTACCCAATAGGAAGCGTAATAGCCAATAGCCAAACTGTATTATTATAAAGTAACTGTATTATATTACTTATAAGTAACTGTATCGATTTCCATTCAACCTGCGTTGAAATAGGGGTATTCTTCTCACTTGCCGTCCCATGCCCCCCATGCCCCCATTGTGATAAGTTTTGCCCATGTAATCGTAATTATTGAAGAGT
This sequence comes from Nilaparvata lugens, assembly GCF_014356525.2. Classification (NCBI taxonomy): domain Eukaryota; kingdom Metazoa; phylum Arthropoda; class Insecta; order Hemiptera; family Delphacidae; genus Nilaparvata; species Nilaparvata lugens. Next base: position 56,672,382 of record NC_052518.1, on the reverse strand, counting down.
TATTGGCTTTCAAGTGAAAAATGTTGTTTTTATGACTGACATGTTTATGAAGATGACAGTTATCTGACGGTTCAAGAACAAAATGCTATTGTGAAAGTGAGGTATACTTTTTATGGGTGAATAGCGGTGGAAAAACAAGGCAATCAAGGTTTCTATCAATACAAAGAATTCATTTCACTCACACCATCCGTTCACATCCTTTCGCTTTTCTCCATACCTTCGATAGCTTCCTCCCTCTTTTCACATTATTATTATCTGTTGTAGCCTATAAAATACGGAAAATTCCATTGCCACTTTCAGATAGGGTAGAAATATTGTTACTGAAGCTGTTAAATGGAATCTTCTGTATCACACTTTTTATCCTTCTCAATTTCCTAGCTAACTTCTTCTTATTGTCCTCCTCACTTATTCCACTCTATAAGAACCGTTCATTCCAACAAAGTCTCTACCCAGCAATTTAACACAAGTGCACAGATGAACGAAGTACTAAGTACAGCCTACTTGGTCCTCTTCTCAGTCTCAAAACAAAATAAATTTGATCATCTTAAAATTGATGTTTTGTTGATTGAAGTTATAATTTTGTTGTCAATGAATTACAATAAGAAACTCATTATAATTATGCGTATAAATTGTGATAAAGGTTCAATTCTGTAATATGCTTCTCACTATGGTGCCTAGATAGATATTTTTGAATTGGTTATATTAAAAAACATCGTCGGTGGAATTTTCTCAGTAAAGAGAAATAAGAGAGATGAAACATTACTACAACAGCGCAGGTGAATACATTAACAATATCTCCACACAGCTAACCGACTTTTCAACAACAAAAATTAAACTCCAGATTTATCAATTGCGCTTGTTTCAAGTTCCCCTCAATTTGAAAGTTGAAAGTTTATAAGTGCTCTCTTTTATAATACAAGCAAAGCTCTAGAAGACCTACTTAGTCTGTCTAGACTAATAATTTTTCTCATTTACCATTCCATAACACTGAGCATTGTACCTGTTCCATTCAAAATATTCCCTAATAAAACTGATTTTCGTATTGGCATGTTTAACTGGCTAACATCAGCCACTGATCTTTTCAGTGTACCTTTTTAAAATCAACCCTCGAAGTTTATCCTTCAAGCTTCTTCTCACCCCTTAGTATTATTCTATTTCCTCAAAAATTGCAATAATTTATCATTACATCCAGGAGTTACTATAAAACTGTAGGTTTCATTTTCTGTATGGTTTTAAGTGATTAGAATAATTCAATATAGTCGGATATTTTCATTATGGAGTCATTAATTATATAAGTGGGCCATATAGTAGTAATATTGATGATGAAGTGATGTGTTAATTGGGTCAGTCGTATTAAACCATACATAAATAATGTTTTAAAACCCCGTCGTTGACTACCTTCTAAGAGCAATTAGTTCTACATACTATCAACTCCCGAAATTAGTTTGTCTCAAGTATTACTACATATCATAAGCTATAATCAAAACACAGCCATCATCTATCGTGGAAATTAAACTGAATGAGAAGATTTCTACGGTTGAAGAAAGTTTCTCCTTGCAAAGTTCTTTGTACATGAAGTAACTAATTGTTCTGAAAATAAGTAACTAATGTTTGAAGTTGAACTGGATGAGAAGATTTCTACGGTTGAAGAAAGTTTCTTTTTGCAATTTTATTTGTGCATTGAGTAATTAATAACAAATTATCTTATATTCTTATATCACATTAAAAAGGGGTATCTCGGTTTTGATAAATAGTTAGTGTTTATAGTAAAAATATCATCAATTTATTGGATGGAAATAGATTCCGCAATGTGCACTACTAAACTGAGTTATACCAGAAAAATACAATGTATTATTATCATTAGTTTATTAATAATCCTGTTTATTCAGAAGAGCAAAAGCAATTATTCAAGCAGTTATTTCATGTTTTAAGTGTGTGGTTCTCATTTTATCATGGATTGTTATGGAGGAGAGATATTCAAAAGGATTTCTTCACATTTCGTCGCCTTGATTTGACAAGTTTGTAACTAACAACCTTGTAACTAATAACAGTTCTGATCGGGCCTTCAAATTGAATTCTTTTAGTAGTAGCTGCATTGTTAGACTCTTATCACTTACTCATAACCTGATAATAGAAATCAAGTGCTATTTCTCAGTGTTGAGGGGTGTGTTAACTGTTATTCGGGAATCACGAAGGATGGTCCTGAATGTGCAGACTGTCAGTCTGAATACCACCTGAGCTGCACTGGTCTTACTACTCGGAATTTAAAATGGAAGTGTGATAAGTGTGTTATACCAGCTACAGCAACTTACAAAACAGTGGATCACGAACTATCGAACGTTGAAATAATGAA
>NC_052518.1:56620029-56662529 GCF_014356525.2 Nilaparvata lugens | reverse complement strand
CCTCTTGTGCATCAGGTGTATCAGCCTCATAAACAGATTTAAAATATTTAGAAAACCCATCGACGATATTTGCCCCACAGTAGGACTCTCCGTCAAGTGTCATGGTCGACTCCACAAAAGAAGTTTTTCTTTTCGAATTCACATACTTCCAGAAATTTTCAACATTATTTCGCAAACTATTTTGAATTCTACTTAAATATGCCTCATAGGCTGCTGAAATTCTAGTTTTAAGAGATGCTCGTAATGTTTTAAATATATTATCATGATAGGGTGAAGTTCTTCTCTTTCTTGAACACTCATTCTTCAATTTCAAATCAGATATGATATCATGTGTGAACCAGGGAGGATACTTATTATTTGAAAAAATCACCCTCCTCTTAGAAATGAACTCATTGAAATGATGGTAAAGTATTTTATAAAACTTATCTACTGCAGAGTCAACGTCACCACTACAAAAAACGGAATCCCAACTGCAATCACGGAGACTAAGATAGAGACCGAGAAAATCTCCTTTATGATATTCATAATGAAATTCAGGTGGGTGGCTTGAATTTAGCCCTGACGTCGTCACTGAGTATGAGGCATCAACACATAACGCAGGGTGATAACCATCTTCAGGGACAAGTGTATCATCGCTCTTCATTACTTTTACTGGAAAGTTACTCAACACTAAATCCAGAGTTCTACCAAGCTCATTTTGCACTGTGTTATATGATACTAGATCATAGAATGACATGAAACGATAAAGAAATTTTACTTTAGGTGAACCAGAAGAGAGATCATAAGTATTATTGTTAATTTCAGGTATATTGAAATCTCCAACTATCATTAAATTCCCACTGAGAATGCCATTTGAAGATTCAATATATTCACAGTAGCCAAGAAAAATATTCGATGGAGTTGACGGTGGAATGTAAACAGCATTTATGTGATAATAGGTTGAGCTCAATTTTAGTATTATCCCTACGGTATCAAAACAAAAATTATCATTCTGACAAAGCTCAATACAGAGCTCAGATTGTAATGACCTTCTTACTGCAATAAGAACTCCACCTCCCCTCTGACAGCCATAACCCCCGCCCCTATCACTCCAATAGACAGCATAGCGATCGTCGAAAGCTTCACTGCTGATTATGCCACTGTGCAGCCAAGTCTCAGTCAATATTAAAAGTATTTCAGGTAGACGGATACCTAACGATAAGATACCGATAAAATGGGTTTATCTGTCACACAAACTGATACAGGTTTGGTACCGTTATGATATTGAATGAAATATTCTGGTTTCAGCTGAACGATTGATGTGATTATCAATTACTGGTCTTAAACTAGAAAAAACTACTGTTGTTAACAAAAGAGAAAAAAAACTTGAAATTGAATTTGAAAAATCTATAGCAGTGGTAAGTAATTAAGAAACAAAGATAAAAAAATATTTCGTGTTAATTCAGCTCGAAAAATCGATCAATCGAACTCAAATAATCAATTTAAAATTCAAAGGTTCTATTTCAAATTCAATTATGTAACATACGGCACAAATTAATTACAGAGCCCAATATGCCAAGCAAAATCAAAACAAAATTAAAAACAAAACTACTTTCAAAATTAAAATAAAATTCAAGATAAAAATTAAAATAACCCATAACTTCAGAATCACTATGATCACAAAAGAGAACACGTTTGAAAAGTCATTAGGCCACAAGTTTGAATATAAAAAAAAATATAAAAACATTTTTATATAAGCATTAGTTAATCCGTATTCCTCAATATTCAATCTGCAAGCTTCACAAAGAATTGAAAGAGTTAATGAGAATTTTTTAAAGAGAAAATTAAATTACGTAATAAATCAGTACCGGTTAGCTACTATATAATAGATAGAAAAAAGCTGTGACATGCATGCCGACGGCCTCGCATGTTTTCACCACTAGTTCACTCGTCACCTCATCCTTCACCAACGGAATACCGTGAAGCTCAACCGTATTCTTACGACCGTACTGTTCTAAATTGTCGTTCCTCATTTCTTCATCACTTAGTCTCTTCTTGAGTGTTGCAACTTCACTACGCAAAAGTTCTATAATTGTTTGCTGGTTCGCGATCAGTTCCTCCTGCTTGGCCAATACACCTGAATTTTCATCCAGTTTAGCACGACACGAATTGAGTGATTCTTGAAGAACAGCTTGACCGGCTAATAATTCATTTTTAAAATCAATGAAAGTCTTCAAGTCAATAGACATACCCGTAACAGTCTCAGAGGAAACCCGATCACTGTTTTTCACAGGCGTTGAATCGCATCGTTGCTTACGCAAGATTTCCTTGCACGTTCTGCACTTCCACGAGCTGCTAGTCAACACCCTGATTTCAGCATCACTTAAATCTTTACCCACTTGACCACTAATGCATTTAGAAAGGAAAAGAGACTTGCATTCGGCACAAGCAATACTCGATTTCCCGGACCTTTCCACCAATAAATCACATACGGAGCACGCACTCATTTGAAAATATTAACTGTATTAATAAATAGATATTAACTGTATTGATTAATCCGCAAATCAATTTTAAATAGTACTAAGTACGGCTGAAGATGACTCGTTCTACTATACTCTACAACTCATAGACGAAATAAAACAGGCTGAATAAAAATGATAAGACGAGCACAATCTCTAAACGTCCGACTTTGTCAAGAGCCAACTGACAACTGACTTATGGCAGATTGTTAAAAGTTGTTCATCGCTTCGGCCATTATTTACTATGAACTTTCCAAGTTCAAAGTGTAGGCTACTTTATATTAGTCAAGTAGGGATTGACGTGCTGAATCATGGGATGAGACTTTGGAGATTTGCTTGATGTAAATACAGTACCTTGCGACAGTACCATCAACTACGAATATACATTTTTTGACTTTTCCTTGTTTTTATAACATCAATCCTTCAATTTCACGGAGGAGCGAACAAATCAAATTAATGATAATTCAATCTAGCGCAGTGGTGTTTTCTCGCGGAAAACTGTGGGAGAAAAATTGCAGCATCAAGCTGAATCCTTTCTGGGAGAGAATATATTCATTCGTTAAACTATAATTATATTATTTTGACCTTCACATGGATGAAATTCTGGCACCAGGTATATTATGCATAGTATATTAGTAGAATTATTGATAGCTTGTTAAGTCTCTACATTATTCACGTACATACAGTGAATAGAGAGTTGAAATCAATTGAAGAAAGTTCTCAATGTGGAAATTAACACTGATCATCTCGTGATAAGCAGGTCTATAGATGAATAACTAGCTTGAGGTCAGAATTCTCGATACAGTAATTCATTTTATTACGAGATAATTATGTTTTATGCACATTATTTCAACAATACACTGAAAATTGTATACTATACTATGTAAACTATATACTTATACACTATGCATGATTCATGATTATACGGAGTATCTCATGATGATACGTTATATTACCATGATACATGACTATACGGCTTTACAATGAAAACTAAACAACACTATACTCTAACCACTCTATTATCACAATATGACATTACTTTTTACGATCATTATGACGACATTATAAATACTGCAGTTATTTGAAACATGAAAATTTGGAGGTACTGGAAAAAATTTCAAGGACTCTTTGGACATCAGGAACCATTTTCATTAAGTTTTTCTCGAAAAAAGTGTACAGATTAAGATCTTTCTTGTCACATTCAGGAAAGATGATGAAGCGGTATCATGAGTTTCAATGTTAAAAAATTGTTGTGCCTATGGATGTGTAAAACATTGTTGGAAAACGTCTATAAAATAGAAACATGCAACAAGATTGTAAATTACGTTGCGTTAGAAAGTTTCGGCAGTTGGTGTGTTGAGGAATTTTGGAGAGAGCGTGAAAACAGTGTTGCAAGTATGCAAATCAATGTTGAAAAATGAGAGTAGAATGTGAAGCATGGGGCGATTTTAGCTCTTTCTCTATTATAGATTATCAATTTGAAGGAAAATTTAAAAGCGATTGCTTATTCTTTGAATAAGAAGAAATTATAATAACATTCATATAGAGTGATGTTCTATCTGATAACAGTAAATTGAGATTGATTCCCAGAGGAATGTGGAGATTCCCCTTACAAAGGCCCAGTTGCACAAAAGCCGGTTAAATTTCAATCCTGATTAACTCCACATGAACCAAATCAGAGAAGACCATTTCAAAAAGATGGATCTACTGGAATTAATCAGGATTGAAAATAACCCGGCATTTTTGCAACAGGCACTAAGTACCAGATTGAATGATTACAAAAGTTCAACAGCTAAGTCATAATTTTGACACAGTCTCACACACATGAACTCGCTCACTCACTTCCATCACCAACAGACAACGAAATAATTATTATCAGCTGTTTCTCCAAGGGAGAATAATAATTATCCTTTAATATCCTTCAGCGAGTTTTCCCAGGATAAGACCTAGTGCAATCGAATCTTTATATTATGAACCCACTATGTTCTGAATTTCGTGAGAATCATTAGAGCCATTCTCGAGATCCGGTGAAATACAAACATATAAACATCTCAACATCCAAACTTCTAAACATCTGAACACATGAACATATAAACAGAAGTTGCTCGTTCAATAGTATAGGATGAACATTTGGATAACCATGTACTGTAACTAATCTTTATCATTCGAATAATTTCTAGAAACAGGAGACACAGACTAGCAGTCAAAAAATATAATTGTAAATACAAACAATCCAAATATATATAATTATAATTATATAATTAAATATATATATATATATATATATATATATATATGGATCGTTCAATATGGTAAATCATCAACCGGGTACATCCGATAAGCAGTTTCACTTACTTTCTGATGTTTCGTCATTATCTCGAATGACATCTTCGGAGCGCAGGTAATCTTACACTGTTAAACTGACTTCTGCCTGTGCTTCGAAATTCTTCCTCGTGGTCGAAGGGAGTACCTTCACCCTCTCCTTCCTCCACGTGTTCAGCCAGGCGCTGCTGGGTAAATGGAATTCCCGGAGAAGTGTCTGGCTTTCCCGGAGCATATATATATATATATATTTTTTTTTTATTCTTGACAAAAATTGCTATTCTTGAAGAATATGTAATAAAGAATTTTGACTATTGACTATTCTATAGGCATTGGTAGCTACAACCTGATCTTGCATAGCAATATTATAAAGCCTTCTGTCTTCGGGAAAATACTTCCATCTGTCAGCCACCTTTACTCAGTGTTCTCTTAAATTCAGTTTCCAAGCGGCTGAACACTTTAACACGGGAGATTTTCAAATGCTGGTGGAGTCCCAAATATTTATATGTCTGTCCTATTTGCAACTGCCCTATTCCACTTCCCACATCAAACAACATCGCCAACCAACAGTGTCAACATCGCTTCTGCTGTCTTTACTACTTTTCCTTTCTTCACATGCAGTACTGCATGCTTCTCCAATCCCAATTTCATTCCTATACTGTGGCTAAAAGTAGTGACCAGCTGAAGCAAATTCTTAAGCTGCTCTGGTGACTTGGCATAAAGTTTCAGGTCATCCATATAGAAATTATGTGATACTGTAAGCTCTCTTCAAATATCAGAGTTATAACCATATGGGGAATTTCTTAGCAACAAATTAAGAGGATTCAAGGCCAGGCAGAACCAGAGAGGGCTCAGACTGTCTCCCTGGTAAATTCCTCATGAAACCTTGATTGTACCTGTTTGAAATTGGTCCACTCCATCCCCAATACACAGCCTGACACTCCAATCGGTCATGGCTAGCTTCAAAAAGTTGACAATACCTGAACTGATTTTGTACAGTTGAAGAACATGCACTAGCCAACTGTGTGGGACAGAGTCAAAGGCTTTTGCATTATCTATCCAGGCAATGAATAGATTCCTCTGCTTAGCACTCGCCTGACCAGCAATGAAGGAGTCAACAACTAGCATCATTTTGCTCCCTTCTTGCACCCAAGTTGTTCTGGGGCAATTATACCGTACTCTGTAATATGCTTGTCAATTTTTGTGGTGATAATGGAGGTCAAAAGCTTGTATACACTATTCAAGCAGGTAATGGGCCTGTATTACTATTATATTATTATTATTATTATTATATTATTATTATTATTATTATCATCATTATTATTACTATTATTATTATTATTATTATTATATTATTATTATTATTATTATTATTATTATTATTATTATTATTACTTTTATTAATGATAATGATAATATTGTTATAATATAATATCTTATTTGAAAAAAATTGATTTATAATGTGAATATATTCCAAAAGGTTTGAGATATCGATGTGCGGTTTTCGCCATTCATTTATTCTTGAAATTCCGTCTCGAAATCATGTATCGCATGACCACCTTCTTATATTTAAGAAGATAAGTTTGGATTCAAAATGGCAAATCCAAGATAGCAGAAACAAAGAGCATTCAAAGAAACAGGAACGAAAGATGGAAGTGGCTGAGATGAGAATGTTAAGATGGATGTGTGGGGTTACAAGAAGAGATAAAATAAGAAATGAATTGATCAGAGGCACTGTAAAAGTTGGACCACTGGGAAAGAAAATGCAGGAGACAAGGATGAGGTGGTTTGGGCATGTACAGCGACGGAAGGAGGATTATGTTGGACGAAGAGTGCAGGATTTGGTTTTGGATGGTGTGAGAGGACGAGGTAGACCTAGGATGAGGTGGGCAGATAGAATAGCGGCTGACTTGCGGGAGAGTGGTTGGAGGAGAGAGAAAGCATTGGATAGGGCTTTGTGGAGAGGCAGACTTAAATGTCGACCCCATTAAAATGGGATAAGGCACAGCCAAAGATGAAGAAGAAGTAAAGTAGTATTCTCAATTTGAGTAGGATCCCCAATCACACCCACCTTGAAATCACATTTTTATGAGATACTAAGCTGTTCTCATATTTTTTTTCCTTTCTGCTTTGTATAGTATTGATTACCAATGTGATTACCAATTTTCGAAACGGTTTGAGATATCGATATGCGGTTCCGCCATTCATTTTTTCTTGAAATTCCGAATCGAAATCATGTATCGCATGATCAACTTCCTACTTGAAAAAATAAAGTTGCATTCAAAATGACGGATCCAAGATGGCGAACCAGATTTTTGAAGTCATGGTAAAGTAATATTTTCAATTTCAATAGGATCCTCAATCTCACCCACCGTCAAATTGCCTTTGTGTATGAGATATTAAGCCGATCTCAGACTTTTCACACACTCTGTATATTATATTTTAATGCCAATGTTGTTATATGAAAATGACCAAGTTTTACCACAAACTGGAAGTTTTGAGGAGCTATATTAATAACAAAAGTCAAAAAAGGAGGTGTTGACGACAATTTCAATCAGATTTTATTTGGGAATAAAGCAATCAAGAGTTCATTAATGACACTAGACAATGAAACCCAATACAAACCAAAAAAATGAAGCTATGGCAGTAGGCCATCTTCAGGCCATAATCATCGTGTAGATCTTAATGACATAAGTATCAACGACATTTTTGCGATATTGTAAATATATAAGTAGAAAAGATCAATAGTGGTTGTACTTTATCACCATCAACTTCAAATAATTCATTGCAATGTGGTATTGAGTGAGTTTCGGAAAATAGGTACTCAATTTGAAGATCAGACTTGCAAGCCAGACACAACTGTTATATGAAATTGTTTCCTGAGATGCAAATAGGAAAGCTTTTCATATTGTTCTATGAATGGAAGCCACTCCGTTACTCCTTTAACGTATTTGAAAACTTCATAAATGTAGTGAGATCCAATATTTAAACTGTCAGCATTAATTTTAATGCTTGAAAGGCTTGGAGCTCTTCCTCTTTCAGGAGGGTGTGGCAGGGAGTGAAGATAGGATGGGGAGAGTGAAAAGTCAACTGATGAGAGGGTTGAGAGATGAATGGAAAAGAGAAAGAGAGACTGAAGCTATGTCCTGAACAGTTTTGTAATTGACTAATTAGATTACTTTTCGCCGTTCCCTTCCGAACACAAGTGACCACCAGCCTATCAATTACATTCATCCCATCTGCTGGAGCGGCGCTGTTGATTGAGGGTGCTGCTAATAGATGGAACAAATTATTATTGAGAGCCTCAGGTGAACGATGCTGTACTAAATCAAACATCAAACTTTGCAGACGCCTCAAGCCTGCTTCATTATAATCACAGTCCCAATTCAATATCGATAATCAACCAAACAATCTATTCTCCACAACATTTTGATCGTCAATCAGCAGGGTAGGTAAGCCTATGGCCTTTTCAAGTCTTCTTCAATCATTTTTTGCAATAGGTTTTATTAAAATGACTATGATTGTTCTTGCTTGTTCTTATATGCAATTCATGTATGTAGGCTTCCGGCTTCCATTCATAGAACAATATGAAAAGCTTTCCTATTTGCATCTCAGGAAAAAAATTCATATAACAGTTGTGTCTGGCTTGCAAGTCTGATCTTCAAATTGAGTACCTATTTTCCGAAACTCACTCAATACCACATTGCAATGAATTATTTGAAGTTGATGGTGATAAAGTACAACCACTATTGATCTTTTCTACTTATATATTTACAATATCGCAAAAATGTCGTTGATACTTATGTCATTAAGATCTACACGATGATTATGGCCTGAAGATGGCCTACTGCCATAGCTTCATTTTTTTGGTTTGTATTGGGTTTCATTGTCTAGTGTCATTAATGAACTCTTGATTGCTTTATTCCCAAATAAAATCTGATTGAAATTGTCGTCAACACCTCCTTTTTTGACTTTTGTTATTAATATAGCTCCTCAAAACTTCCAGTTTGTGGTAAAACTTGGTCATTTTCATATAACAACATTGGCATTAAAATATAATATACAGAGTGTATGAAAAGTCTGAGATCGGCTTAATATCTCATACACAAAGGCAATTTGACGGTGGGTGAGATTGAGGATCCTATTGAAATTGAAAATATTACTTTACCATGACTTCAAAAATCTGGTTCGCCATCTTGGATCCGTCATTTTGAATGCAACTTTATTTTTTCAAGTAGGAAGTTGATCATGCGATACATGATTTCGATTCGGAATTTCAAGAAAAAATGAATGGCGGAACCGCATATCGATATCTCAAACCGTTTCGAAAATTGGTAATCACATTGGTAATCAATACTATACAAAGCAGAAAGGAAAAAAAATATGAGAACAGCTCAGTATCTCATAAAAATGTGATTTCAAGGTGGGTGTGATTGGGGATCCTACTCAAATTGAGAATACTACTTTACTTCTTCTTCATCTTTGGCTGTGCCTTATCCCATTTTAATGGGGTCGACATTTAAGTCTGCCTCTCCACAAAGCCCTATCCAATGCTTTCTCTCTCCTCCAACCACTCTCCCGCAAGTCAGCCGCTATTCTATCTGCCCACCTCATCCTAGGTCTACCTCGTCCTCTCACACCATCCAAAACCAAATCCTGCACTCTTCGTCCAACATAATCCTCCTTCCGTCGCTGTACATGCCCAAACCACCAATATGAAAACGCATGCAGTTAATATGTCTTTAAATAAAGGTGTTGATATCTACCTCCCCCTGAAAGAGAACTATTCATTTTATCCTATATTTTAGTAAAATAACAATGATTTCTGCATTGAATAACATCTATCTTGCCAACAAGAATCGAACTCCTTGTGAATTTAGATATGACCTACACTTTAGATTTATATAATTCTATTAATAAATTCATGGAAATTGAAGTACTATTTTCAGTTAGTTGATGAAATTGATTATCAATAGAGAAAATGATTATAATTTTATCAATACAGAATTAGTTGAATGAATTGTCGATGTACTGAGTTCTTCGTCAACAATAATTCAATATTGGTATTTATCCAATCATTATTTTTTCCAGAAGTTATTTCATTTGCATTAGAAAATATTTATAAGCTCCTATCAATTTATCATTCGTAACAATGAATTCTTCAAAACATGAATTTAATCAAATAAAAAACAGCCCATACTTCTGTATTCATGTTCGCATGTTTTCCACTTGTGATGGATAGCAAAAATATTGTGGAGCGAGCTGCACGACGAATTGTAATCGAGGGCTCTGATTGGAAGAAAAGTTCTGCGTTCGGAGTGCGAGCAGTTAGAACAGAGGCAAGCGGCACGGCGAATGGTTCGGAGTGCGGTACGGCGAATGATTAACAGCTTATTTTTAACATTATGAAACATATGCTCATGTTCGTTGAAAGGCAAGATGTTCAGAGGAATGCACGGTTTGCTGCGCGGTTCGAGGTTCGGTTCGGCATGTGTGGACGCACCTTTAGTTGTTACAGGACATTTATACAGATCACAGGCCAAAGCAACATAATAATCTATATTCTTCTCCTTCTTCTTCTTCTTCTTCTTCTTCTTCTTCTTCTTCTTCTACATATATCTAAAAGGCTAAGCCCCGACAAACTGAAATCACACCACAGCCCAAACTACTAAGCCTAAAAACTTGAACTTTTGCACAATTGTTTATTGTAGCCTCAAAACATACACTAAAAAAGGATTTTCAGAAATCTGCCCCCCCTGAGGGAGCTGGGTCACCCAAAATTTTCACTTTTTAACCGTTCATTGCACAGCAAAGTCATGAGGAACTTTTTTGTTCAGGTACGAAAAAAATCAGATCTATGCAGAAAAATTCCAATCAGGAGCACAGGGGGGTTCAGTAGAGGGCACTTTTCAAAAATTTATATGTAAAATCACACTACAGCTCAAACTAATTGGCCTACAGACTTAAAACTTTGCACAAATATTCTACAAACATGCTAGATGCGCACTAAGAACGGATTTTGAGATATTTTGCCTCTAAGGATTTCAAAGGATGAAAAAGGATCCTATTAAGTAAGCTTATGGTAAGGTGAACTCCATATGGAACTGAGATAATTGACACATGATATTCTAACATATTTTGTAATCATTGGAAAGCTTAAAACAATTTCATCAATTAGCAGATCGAATTGATTTTGCATTGATTGGGAGCGCGAGCTTACCACGTGTTTGTTCCATCGTTGTATGCTTGGCCAGTTCGGTTTGCGCCTTCTATCAGCTGTATATGGAGTCTCATACACTCCCATTAGAACAGAGCACAAAGGTTTTCTTCGGCTAGGAGTTTGTTGATAATTCTTTTTTCAAATTCAAATTTTATTGCCATCAAAAATCACATTGAAAACTTTCTCAATTGACAACAAGATCACAGAAAAAAAATGTCAAACATATACCTACATTTATTTGTAGCACAGCCATAACTAGACGAACTTGAGTACTAGCCGTGAGTTTATTAAATATAACTTAATATATATATATATATATATTTTGTTAATATTTTGTAAATAAAAATTACGAGTTGATGAGAGATGCGAGTAATTCCTTATATTTTGATCTGAATGGTTATTCATAATACTGTAGTCGGGGTCACTGCAATCAAAAATGTTTTATTCTGTACGGTTGCTAATAAATTTCATATGTATTGATTGTCCATAATGTATCCAGTGTCCATAATGGAAGTAATTGAACTACTCAAAATTAATGGCTTACTGGTCCCTCATAGATTTATAGTATTCCTGGTGATTGAGCCTGTCTTTTTCAGCATTGTCTATTAATAATAAAGCTTAATTTACAACTAGCTTACCCAGTGTACTTCGTACCGCCACTGTATCTCATGTCACACATGACTTTATTTGGTGAATCATGAAATTTATCTGACAATCAACATGTTCATTTACATCTCAATGCGGACTTCCTATATGCTTAGTCATCCAGCATTCATTATTCCAAAAACATATTATTCTTCTCAATCATGGTAGTAATATCTATCAGTAAAGTTTTCAATTAAAAAAGAAAGGTTATAACAGTGTTTCAAAGAGAAATATTCAATGTTTTCATAGCTGTTGATTGTCGATATATGGTCCAGGAAATATGCGATGTATGATGAATCACACAGAATTCCATATTCTTTCCATTTTAGAATGAATAAGAGCTAAGCTAAATTCAAAAAATTGTAAATTATTCTTTCATTCTTCAGTAATTAATGGATGCAATATGAATACTATACAATAAATATATACTCTCTTTCATTGGGTGAATAATTTTTTTCAACATTTTCCAGTTTCTCAATGATAGGGGAGTGATAATTAGTTGTATAGGTCTTCTAAGGAGCCAATATCAACAGCTGGTACCAATCAACTACACTTCAACTCCAAACTACCGTTTTAATAATCTCACATAATTAATCTCAGTATTTCTTCTGGCAGTTTTCCGGAGTCTTGCAAATTGGCTAAAGTTATACCTATATACAAATCTGGCTCGAAATCAATAATAAGTAACTTCCGGCCAATTTCCCTTCTGATTGCTCTAGCTAAAATAATTGAGAAATGTGTGAAAATCCAAGTCAATAACTACTCAGACAACAACAATATCATTTCTAACAATCAGTACGGCTTTAGAACCTCTAAAAACACATCTGATGCTCTTTTTGAAATTAACAAGTATGTTACCACACAATCTAGCAATAAACAAGTTCTAATTTCTCTCCTGGATTTAGCCAAGGCCTTTGATTCAATAGATAGGAATATACTTTTTGCAAAACTTGAAGCAATTGGCTTCAAGAATCTCACCTTAAGATGGTTTAGAAGCTATTTTGAAGATAGAACACAGAGAATATCATTAAATGGCACAGACAGTGATTCTATTGCAGTTGATTATGGAGTGGTGCAGGGGAGTACCTTGGGCCCCCTACCTTTCCTCATTTACATCAATAACATATCCAGGTTGCACCTACATGGTCAATTATTCCTCTTTGCCGATGACACGGCACTTGTGTCCAGAGGCTGCACATGGACTGAAACATTCAATAATGCTTCCTCTGATCTCCTTAAACTAAAAAATTGGTTTGACAACAATGTGTTGTCAATTAATATTTCGAAATCCAAATGTCTACCTATATTCCTTCGTAATAGCCCGGGCCCAGGGTGCTCAGGATGCATTCATGTGGTGACCCATTCTCCAATGACTGTAACTGTCCTGAGATAGAAAAAGTCTTAACTCACAAATATCTTGGCATAATATTCGACCACAAGTTGAGTTGGGTGGCCGATGTGCAGTACCTCAGGCAGAGGTTGCGTAAAATGAATTATGCTTTTGCACAGCTGGGAAGGTTCCTGAGTCCTGGACACTGTCGTTCTGTCTACTATGCATATGTGCAGACATTGCTTGAGTATGGCATCTTGACGTGGGGTGGTGCCTCCTTGGGTGTCCTGCGTCCTGTCGCGGTCTCACAGAGAGCACTTATTAAAACACCATTGGAAAAAAATTATAGATATCCAACACATTCACTTTTCCAAGAATTCTCTGTATTAAATATAAAACAATTATTTATAAAAAATTTACTTGTCTTCATAAAAAAAAGTAACTTTGTCTTCAATGAAATTCAACATTATTATCCCACTAGAAACAGATTGCATATAAATATTCAATTTCCCCGTTTAAGTAATTCAATTCAACTTGGAAACTGTTTTCATTTAGCCCATTGGCTTTACCGTAATGTACCGGCCGAGATTTCAACTACTGAGGGGGTTAGCGTTGCCGTCTACAAGCGGAGAGTGACTGGGTGGCTGCTCTGCATCGGTTCAGATGCTGTGGAGGCTCTTCTACATTCTCCATATAGATGAATATTTCTAGTTCTGAACACAGAATAACATTCAAATATTACACACAGTACCATGCTAATAAAGCTATATTACTCCCAACTCAGCCCTTTAAACGCCGTCGAGCTGACACTTTTATTTTATTTATTTATTGTTTTTTTTTTATCTTTAGTTTTAAAATTTATTATTGAAATAAACTCTCTTATTATTCTTTCAAATTTATTTATCATTCATAGTTTGTAATTTATTTTATTATTGCTAGTGTTTGCCCTCTGTCTGATAATTTGCGACTCCTCCCTCTCACACACGGACAAATCATCCAGGCAGGGAGAATTTATTCATGTAATTTATAACACTTTTATATTTTGTGAATATGTAATGTTTTATGAATAAAACAATTTGAATTTGAATACCAGTACACAATAATTCATCACAGGGTGATATGTTTATTACAGCTGGTAACTTTAGATGCTAAATCATATTATCACAATATGATCTTGAATCATGATCATCTTTTCGTTCTTCAGTAGCAGCTCGGCCAAAAATTTCGAAAACAAATGTCTGTAAAATGGATTAATAAATAATTATTATTAGCTCCCCTATTAAAATTTCTGTTCAGAAACGATCCCCAATATTTACACTACATATTCCCAAAGTTTCATGCCGTTATGTCAAGTAGTTTTCAAGTCTACAGGGAACAAACAAACACACAAACAGACATTAATTTTTCTATAAATAGATTTCCATTCGGCCCAAACAAAAGCCTCTCTAAATGAAGGTAGAATGATAAGGATTCAGTTCAGTTGTTTTAACATTTTTTCAAATCACTTTCAAAAAGTTCATGTAGTACCTACTATTGTGTTTGAGACACTTCTGGCGCTATCATAGTTTCACCACTATTCTGTTCCACAGTCCTATCTTTTGCAGTCGTTAACTATCTATAATAATTATATAAAGTGAAGAGCTGGCTTATGCACGTATGGGATAGGAAAATTATTTTTGACGAATCATCATGTCTGAACCACTGGACTGTAGATTGGTTGGCTTATAGATTCTTAATTAACCAAGGATGGTTATAGGCCTATTCTCAATTCTTCAAAATTTCATTACATCAAGTTTTCATTTTGTCAAGTTTTAAAATAGATCCTTGCGAAGCACGGGTTCATGCTAGTTATGTCATACGTTATCATGTACACCCTGAGTACCTTCAGAAGTAGGTGATTGATACCCAGGTGCTGCTCCTGGACGACTTAGCTCAGTTGTAAGGTGGGCGGGAAAAGGAGGCAAGTCGAAGTTCCTCTTCTTCCTTCTTTGTGCCTTAGCTGGCGCAGACAGCACCTCCTGGTGCTTCTGACAGCATGAAGGTCGCTTTCTACTCTGATGACACCACTTCGAGGTAACTTTGTATTGGCCTTATGACCTCGGTTCCGCTCCAGTATTGTAGGAATAGGAAGGATAGACAGGAGGGACAGCAGCAAACGGGCTGCTGCTGTCCATAAAGGATAGACGGTAAGGGACGGCAGCCAACCGGCCGCTGTGCCCTGGGAGGATGGAAGGATAGGGACGGCAGCCAACGGGCCGCTGTGCCCTGGGAGGATGGAAGGATGGGGACGGCAGCCAATGGGCCGCTGTGCCCTGGGAGAATGGAAGGATGGGACGGCAGCCAACGGGCCGCTGTGCACAGGGAAGATGGGTGGAAAGGGACAGCAGCCAACGGGCCGCTGTGCCCTGGGAGGATGAGAGGAGAGGGACGTACGGCAGCCAATGGGCCGCTGTATCAGGAGAGGAGGACAGGGACAGATGGCAGCCAACAGGCTGCTGTACCAGAAGAGGAGGACAGGGACGTACGGCAGCCAACGGGCCACAGTACAAGGAGCAGGAAGATTGGGAGCGGAATGCTGTGGTCTGAGGCTCATCCGGCGTTTAGATACTCTCCCTAAGTAGAGGGGATGGAGATGCGCTGCCGCCAGAGGCGGTAAGAATCCTCTCGATGTGCAGAAGATGGTGCGACATCAGTACCCTCCTTATCTCCGCGGTCAGCTAGCTTGCTGATAGCTGAGTGTCTTTTAATAATATTTCTATTTATTTAGCAACATTCCCTTGTCACAATTTAACTTTGTGACAATGTGCATGGACAAAATGTGTGAAATAAATAAAAATATTAAGGAAATGTGGTGTATCCCACTCGGCGCATGAATACATTTGTAATTTTAGAATAAGCCAATCAAAATACAGTAACTGACCGGTGGTAGAAGCAAGTTAATTCAAAATATACTTTATTTATCATATAAATGATAAGAATTTGTAAACTATACAATACCCAGTTCATGTAACAGATATAAAATTATTAATTGAAAAATATAATATTTGATCTTTATGCAATAACCTAGCAGATTGGCACAGACTATTTTGAATCATGTTATTGTGTAGTAGTGAGGCTGGGACCAGCTCCAGTTAGAATTGAATATTTAAATAATACAGTATGCAAATTTGAAAATATGGAAGTATGGTTGTGGAAAGAATAGGGGTGGATCAAAGCCCACTTGCTTGTCAGAGGTCACCGGGAACAGCCACCAATTCATAGAGCACAAGATCCCTTTTTAAATAATTGTACATTTTAAAAATCTAAGTTTTAATTTAAAAATCGATTTCATAAGACTTAGTGAGGTCTTATTAGGATGTGAGTTGCATAAATTGAATATCCCCATTTGAAGCCAAACAGCAAGTCGATAACTGAGCTATACAAGTTGAAAGCATATAGTTGCTGATTAAAGAAGCACATGGTAATATTTTGTGCTAAAAGCAAAGTCAAACATTAGTGAGCTATCTGTGATATTTTTCAATAGATAAATATTTGTTCTTTTATTATTTTTTATACTTGTTGCTCTATATTTTATTTATTTGTTGATATTTATGTAATTATATTGTGTATTCATTTGAATGGTGTACCCTTCATTTATTATCCTTTCTCCATGCATGACCAATCTTGTTATAGTCTATTTTGTTACCAGTATTGAAATATTATTAAGATTACCAGCCAACTAAATTCTTTACCGAATAAGTTGGATAAATCAGCGATATACAGCATCGATTATCAAATCTTTGGAAATAATACATTCCCGAGATTATTGGATATTAATAATCTGAGATTATTCCCAATATCCAGTATCAATACTTCTGATTCGAAGAATCTCAAAGGTGCAGAAGAATATTAAGTTGCAGCAACATAAATTAATATAATTTATAAGGTATTCTGATCGAGTATCACCTTTGATCCCATTCGGTATCATTTTTCATTGCTGACCAATTTGGTGAATGGTGGCAGGTGGCATTAGTGGCGGTACCGCATCGTCTAGTACGATAATCGAAGCCCTTATATCTATCCATCTCTACTGCATCATTCGTGGAGTACAACAAATCAGTCACAGGAGCTGTGAACTGTAAAAGCGGCTGACATTTGCAGCCAGTGAAACAGAGAACTGTTTGAGCTCCTGGGAGGGGACCGCGTCAAACTGGGCTGGCGACAAAGTGGGCTGACGACTGCCAAACTGGCACTCTAAGGAATGCAGCCCAGTTTGACGGCGTGCAACTTTGTTGTTTAGTGACAAAATCTCTGGAGTGCCAGTTTGTCATTGCATGCACCGCCAAACTGGCACTCTAAGGAATACAGCCCAGTTTGACGGCGTGCAACATTGTCGTTTAGTGACAAAATCTCAGGAGTGCCAGTTTGGCGTTGCATGCACCGCCAAACTGGTACTCTCAAGATTTTGTGTCTATCGATCAGAGAGATACTATTCTCCAAACTCTAGTTTGTGTCTACTAGTTAGAGAGATACCACTCTCCAAGCTCTAGTTTGTGTCTACTATCTATTATCAGATTAGATTTCTTTTTTATGTCTGTTACTGGCATCTACACTAATTTACATTAAATGACGGTGATGCTAATTATTCAACAAATTTGACAAAGTATAAAAAATTTATCATCTATATATATAAAAGCGAAATGGCACTCACTCACTGACTGACTGACTGACTGACTGACTAACTCACTCACTCACTCACTCACTCGCAGAACTAAAAATCTACCAGACCAAAACCGTTCAAATTTGGTAGGTATGTTCAGTTGGCCCTTTAGAGGCGCACTAAGAAATCTTTTGGCAATATTTTAACTCTAAGGGTGGTTTTTAAGGGTTTCAAGATCGTCTTTTAGCATGTATATTCTTCTTATTCTCTTAATTATAATTTAAAAATGTCCATACCATATGTTAATATAGAACTATAATCTAGAGAGTACCTTTCTACTTTGGGCGAAGTACACATCATGCATATGATGGCTTATTGAGACTGGTTCTCACATGTAACCAACTCTCATTAGTGGCTCCAAGAAGATTGCTAGGGACGACAATTGGCCACACCCCGGTAAACCATGTTGGTCCATGGGCTAAACCTAATGAGGGTCTCCTGTGGGCGTAACTGTCCACAGGTAAGGCAGTGTCTGTACTCCAGGTTAGGAGCGGCTGCGAACAGCGTCTGTCTCAGATTGAGCGGCTGAATTAGGCTGGGTATCCTATGTGGCTAGAATATGGGACCCTACCACATTATTTTGAGTCCCCAGGTAACATTATGGTAATGGCTCTCTTTGTAAATGATTCCGGAGGCAAAACTTCCTTCCATTTGGATCTCTGGGGGAGGATATCAAGGGGACACCAGAAGTTACATAGGAAGGAGAGGATGCATATTGAAACATGGAATGTGAGAACACTACTGCAAGCGGGAAAACTGGAGAATGCTAAACAGAAGATGAAGAGAAACAGATTGGATGTAATGGGAATGTGTGAGATGAGATGGGAAGGTAATGGTGAACTGGTGAGTGGGGATTACAAGTTGTTCTATTCAGGAGAGGAGAAACAGGGACAACATGGAGTGGGAGTATTGCTGGGACCTAGGGTCAAGGATAAAGTAAGGAGAGTGGACTACATAGACGGCAGGCTGATGATGGTGAGACTGGAAGGATCTGAGAAGGATTTAGTAATAGTTCAGACATACATGCCAACAAGCCAGTATGATGAAGAACAAGTGGATCAGTGCTTTGGAAGAATGGAAGAAATAATAGAATGAGAGGCAAGGGGGCAAGTATTATGATTATGGGAGACTGGAATGCGGTTGTGGGAGAGGGAGCTGAAGGAACTACTGTTGGAGGCTTTGGATATGGGACAAGGAATGAAAGAGGTACAAAAATGATCAATTTCTGCAAAGACAAGTCTTTTGTAGTAGGCAATACCCTGTTTGACCATCCAAAAAGAATGAGGTACACTTGGACATCACCATTGGATGAAGAAAGATATCAGCTTGATTACATATTGATACAGAAAAGATTCAGGAACTGTTTGAAGAATGCAAAGACATACCCTTGAGCAGACATAAACTCTGATCATAACCTGGTGGTAGCAGAGGTAGAAATAAAACTGAAACGAGTTAGAGGAGGTAAAAGGGTTGAAAAGCTTAATCTGGAGTTGCTCCAGGAAGAGGGTGAAAGAAATGAACTAGTAAACAGGTATAGTGCAAAGAGAAAGGAAAGGAGAGAAGAAATAAATGAAGAATGGAGCAACATGAGTAAATGCCTGAAAGAAGCTGCAAAAGAAACTGTGGGGATAACAAAGTCCAGAAGAATACGCAAGGAATGGATTAATGTTGATATGTTGAAGAAAATGGGAGAAAGAAGGTAGTGGAAAAATGATAAAACAGATTTGGGAAAGAGAACGTACAGGAAGCTTAACAATGAATTAAGAAGAGAAACAGACAAAGCAAGAAATAAATAACTACAAGAAAGATGTTTAGAAATTAAAACTTTGGAAAGAGAAGGGGGGTTTGACAAAATATACCAAGCAGTGGAGGAGTTGGATAGCAGGACAAATTGTAATAGGACCAAAATGGAGATTGAAAACAGAGATGGTGGAATTCTGTATGATAAAAAGGAAGTTCTAAACCGTTGGAAAGAGTATATAGAAGATTTGTATAGCACATATGAGGATACTATGATGGAGCTGGAGAGGAAAACAGAGGCACAAGAATCGAGGGGAGATCATGGAAGAATATTGAAGGAAGAGGTGAGGAAGGCATTGGGTGAAATGAGGAAAAGCAAGGCTTGTGGCATTGATGAAGTACCAGTAGATCTATGGAAGGAAATGGGAGAGAAGGGAATTGAAGAAGTAACATATCTGTGCAACAAAATATATGAGAATGGAGAATGACGTGAGGAATTTCTAATCTCAGTTATCGTACCAATTCCAAAGAATAAAAACACTCGAAAATGTGAGGAATTCAGGACAATCAGTCTAATAGCTCTTACAGCGAAAATCCTTTTGAGAATAATAAATAGAAGGCTGTATGGAAGGTTGAATAACTCAATAGGAGAGGAACAATATGGTTTTAGGAAGGGCGGAGGCACTAGGGAAGCAATTGGCTTGTTAAGAAGTATTTGAGAGAGATTTGTAGAGAAACAGAGAGAGGTTTTTGTGACATTTGTGAATCTGGAAAAAGCATTTGACAGAGTCAGAGGGGACCGACTTATGGATACTCTGAAAAGAAGAGGTGTGGAATGGGAGGAGAGGAGACTAATCAGGAACCTGTATGTCAACCAGACCAGCAGAGTGAGAATTGAGGGCGAAATTGGAGAAGAGAGTAGAATGGGAAGAGGAGTGAGACAGGGATGTTGTATGTCACCAATCCTTTTCAACGTTTACCTAGAGGATATATTGCAGGAGTGTTTGGATGGCAAAAGAGGAGTCAGCATTGGAGGAAGACACTTAGAGAGCATACGATTTGCAGATGATATGGCGATCCTGGCTGATAGCTGGACAATGATGAATGGAATGTTGAGAGATGTGAATGAGGCTTGTGAGAGGTGTGGAATGAGAATAAACGTCAGGAAGACAAAGTGTATGAGAATTGGTGCAGGGAAAGCAAGGATGGGGAATGCTGTACTGGAGGGTGAACAGTTGGAACAGGTATCATATTTCAAGTATTTAGGAAGCATAATGGAAGAGGATATGAAATGCAACAAAGAAATCAAAGTAAGAATTGCTATGGCAAAAACAGCATTCAATAAGAAAAAGAGAATTCTTTGTAGCCAACTGGACAAGACACTAAGGAAAATGCTAATAAATTGCTATGTTTGGAGTGTGGCACTGTATGATGCAGAAACTTGGACGCTGAGAAAGGAGAATAAGAGGAGGCTTGAGGCATTGGAAATGTGGATATGGAGAAGGATGGAGGGGATCAGTTGGAGGGATAAAGTTACAAACGAGGAGGTGTTGAGGAGGGTTGGGGAAAGAAGGAGTCTGCTGGATGTGATAAAGGGAAGAAAGAGGAGATGGCTGGTATATTGGATGAGACGGTAATGCTTGTTGGTGGATGCCATGGAGGGGACCATTCAGGGAAGAAGAGGGAGAGGGAGAAGAAGATACAAAATGTTGGACGACATCAAGGAGGGGATGAGCTACTATGCAACGAAGCGACTGGCAGAGAATAGAAGAGAGTGGAGGGCTGCTGCCATATAGAAGGACCTGCTTACGAGCAGAAAACTACAGACAGACAATCTAGAGAGAGTACCTCTTCGAAACAGTTGTTAACTGGTAACTAAATTAATAGTTTTGTCAGGTTGGCATTAAGTTGAGTTGACTTTGTTAGGTTGGCACCAAGTTGAAAATTGAAATGCATTTATCTAGGAAAAATTGATTGGGCACTGCTACTTCAATCAGAGCTATTCCTGGGAATATTATATTACTAGCCATCAGGCTCGCTTCGCCATATCCGTTTAGCCAGACGTTTAGTCTGAACCCCCGACGACTGGATCGTCCTATATGATAAAAATGCCCAAATGAAAAATGGAGGCGAGCGAAGCGAGCCTGCTGATCTCATTCTTGGACGATCCAGTCGGGGGTCCAGACGGATATGGCGAGCGAAGCGAGCCTGACGGCTAGTTAAAAATAAATATTAAATGCAATTAGAATAACAATAATATAAAATTGTAATGTATCTTCATAAATCGGCGGTGTTTCAACAAATAATTGTCGATTCTCTAAGAAGGATATAAAATAATATCCTTCCCATAAATACACGACCGAGTTGAGATGGAATAGAGCTGTTAGGAGTATTATAACATGTGAATATATGATTTGAATCTAGAATTATGGGATTAATGAATAAGGTGGATGATATTAGAATGAGTAATAGTGAATACAATATTGCTTCAATGACTCAAAATAGAAAAATTAAACAAACGTTATAGGGAGGGATTTAATTAAGATTTTAGAAATTAATTAAGTAATAATGACGATATACAATACTGAAGAACAGAAAATGTTGGAAACAAAAACTTTCCACCCTGTATATGTATTCGCAGTGGACAAACACTAGTATTATTGGCACATTGTTGTAGAATATTTCCAAAGCTTCAAAATGACATCTGGTTGGAGGCTGTAAGTCCATATTTTACGGCTGGATCGTCATCGGAAAAAGAGTAAAAGAGTACTTTTTGCAGCGGAAAACACGCTTTTTCCACCAAATGCCAATCCCAACAATAAGAAAACCTTGTAACTCATGACCCCTTGAAGGTACAGACCTGAAAATGGTATCAACCTCTTCGTAAAGATGTATGGGAATAGATTATCCATGATGGCAATCTCAAAAATGTTTGTCATCTTAGAAAAATCCAAGATGGCAGCCAAAAATCTGATTTCAAGAGTTTGTAGTTAAATTCACCATAGTAACAGTTGGTGGAATTGGATAAATCTTTCGGATATTGTAGTATGATTGTATTGGAGCTTCCAGATGACTTAATTGATCCGATATCCTCGACATTACTAGAATTAAAGATGGTTTCTTGAAAATCGACATATTTTTGCCGCCATCTTGTTTTTTTCATGATGACAAACATTTTTAAGATTGCCATCATGGAATCTATTTCTACACATCATAATATAGAGATTGATAGCATTCCCAAGTATGTACCTTCAAAGAGTCATGAGTTACACGGTTTTCTAATTGTTGAGATTGTCATTTGTTGGAAAAAGCGTGTTTTCCGCTGCAAACAGTACTTTGTACTCTTTTTCCGATGACGCTCCAGCCGTAAAATATGGATTTACAGCCTCCAACCAGATGTCATTTTTAAGCTTTGAAAATATTCTACAACAATGTGCCAATAATACTAGTGTTTGTCTACTGCGAATACATATACAGAGTTGAAAGTGAAATATTGTCCCCGAAAAATGTATGTTTCAAGTTTTTGAAGTTGAATGAATAATTGAAAGAGTGGTTAAAATGAGAACTTCCGAACATCATTGTTTGGTTGATTCTAAACACTTTGGTGGTAAACTCAATCCGATATCTCTCACAATAACTGAATACCAAGAGATGTAAAAATTTCTGTCAATAATGACCGCCATCTTGTATTTTTCAATGATGTCGAATATTTTCGTTGTTACCATCATCAATATTCTTATTCGTCTTGTTGTAATGAGGAGATTGAGACCATTTGCAAGTCTCTATCTTTAATTAGTCATGGAAAAATCGATTCTATAGTTCTAGCTTGTTACTTCATGCATATGGAAAAACGCACAAGAAATCATGCAGGATTTTCTTTGGAGGGCGCTGGAGAACTCATTTTTCGACGTATAGCGCACGAAGATATATCGTTCCAAAGTTGAAAAAACGCTCTAAATTTCAGAAGTTGGAAATTTCTTTGTATCTCTTGCACAAAAAAGTTATAATAGAATGAAATTTGAAGAAATTTAGAAAAAAACGTTTTTTGGGCTTTTGAAGGTTATAACTAAAAAAATATGCGTTTTAGAGGAAAATTTTATAGAATCAAAATCTGTAGAGGAAGATTTTAAAAATATTTTCGTCTAGAAAAAACGGTTGAATATCTTGAACGGTTATTGAAGTACAAGCGATATAGTAGAACCCTGAAAATTTTGGCGGCTATCTTGTTTCCGAGGTGTTTGACTGTGATTTCGACTTATCATCATTACGATCCTTATTATGCTGGACCTAATAAAGAAATTGAGACATCTTCCACGGCTGTTACTCAAAAATGACCACAGAGTGCCTTATTCATGACATTTGCGTCCGAACTATATTTTAAATTATCTCTAACAAGTTTGATTATTCTGAAACGTCTCTGATCGGGGACCTTCAGGGTAGAACTAGCAATGTGTGCTGGGGTAATATGTTCATGGCTTTTAAGAGAGTAAACAAAACGAAGACAATAATTTTGGCAGCGCAGCATTTTATCATTGAGTGTAACTTGCATGTCATTGAGGACAGAGAGTAGGTGAGAGTTCGTGAAATGTGGAAAAATCAAAGATTAGACCTTTAATAATCGTATACTTCTAGGAAGGACATCTTGCAATTTTGTAAGTGAATGCATGGCTGAGAAAACCTTTCTACAGGTTTTACTGACTTGTTCTGACCAGTCGAGGTTTTTATCCATAATGATGCCTAGGTTTTTCAGAGAGAGATTCCTTGATAAATTCGGATACGCATTCATAAAATCAAGCACTATCCAATTAATAATATATGTTTTATATTATATTGTATTGACATAATTTCTTGTGTATTATTTTTATTGATAGCCCTAACCTATTAATAATTTAACAATATTAAACCTCCATTTAAATGGTGGTTGGCGCTTCATGCCTTGATAACAGATTACAGATTATCAACAAAAATTACAAGATAAAAGTCCAAGTAGCACTAACATATTATTCAAATTTTAGAATTTCTCATTAGTCAATTATTTTCAATCTCTTATTCTTATTGTAATTCAAATCATTACAATAGTTTATTGTTTAATATTATGCATTCTGCACCAGTAAAAATTCAGACTAAAGGCAACTCAAATCTGAGACCAGTTGAGGTGGGTGAAATATAGCCTGATATTAATAATAGCTAAGTAAACTGTTGCTCGAACTCGAATTTCATTATTTTCAACATTCATTTTTATGAAATCGTAATTATAACAGATCATCAACACCCTCTGGCTCACAGGCCCCATCCGGCGAGTTGGGCTCAGAAGAAAATCACCACCAACGTGTATGAACTTCCAGAGTCCGGCTCGTGTACTTTCCAAGGTCGGCTAGAGAGCGCCCACGTTGATTCATTATCCATATGAGATGGAACTAATCTAATCTTGAAACTGTAATCAATATTTCTCATTAGATAGGTTTCCTTATTCTCTTGAGTATTCGCTTTGCTGAAATTTCATACTTCTTGAGAATTGGAATTAGAAGATTTGAGTTTATGATTTTTTCTCTGACGTTTGAGATAACTATTCCATAGAGTAAGATAATTTCTTATTACAATTATTTATCTATTTTCCTAACTATACAATCATCTTATTGATTCATAACATGTACAATGAAATATGCATAGTCTAAGGCCTATGCATAGTCTATCAAGGGCCTGTTCCATACAATCAAAAAGTCTTACAATACACGAGAATCACCAATAAAATTCATTCATGAAAATAATAAGAATCATCTTATAATAAGATTCACGACTGCTCCTAGGCAGTAAAATCAAATATCTCTGTATTATAGACCTTGTAGGTTTCATGAGAAAGGCGCCACTTTAGGTTGGAAACGTTTCAGTGACCTCAGTGACCATTGTTTCCAATATATTAAATAGTTCTTGCACCAACATACTACAGTAGGCCAGTCAATATAGACATAAAAAAGAGGGTGTGCTTGCAATTTATATTGTAGTTCTTATTTTTTAATATATTATTTGGGTACATAAGAGAAGTCCAGAACCAATTTCTTCATGCAAAATTTCCTTGTGCTAGATACAGAGTGGCCCAAAAACCTCGTATTTTCGGCTCATTTTCCAGTTTTCAGCTATTTCTGCCAAATCTCGTAATCGGACAAAAAAATTTGCTCTTGCCTTTCTTTTAGATTCTTGAATCACTTTTCCCGATCATAGAACTTCCAAAACCGTTTATATGAGAAAAATATCTACAATTTCCGGATTTTTTTCAGCAATCAAATCTCACTTCACGAACATATTTTTTTATGAATCGTTTACAGCAGATGAAAGATAAAATCCTATTGTACATTTCAAGATTAAGTAATGATTTTTATAATAAGGGGTAACCAAGATACACATAGCTTTGAATATAGAAATTGGCCATTTTTTGTATATTGGAATATGGGCTCAAGTACACTCAACAATAAATTTTCCATTTTTTGACCGAATTTGACTTATGATGCATGATTTTAGAGCGCCTTGACAAGCCGAGAATGGAATGTAGTACGATGAAATCTGAGCATTGTATCAAAAGTTAAAAGTGATTGAAATTTTAGTCCTTAAGGTGTCCTTAAGCGCGCCTCTCCACTAGGAAATACTGAAATGCATCTAACGGGTGATTCACATGAATCATAATATCATAAACTTATGTCATTTTGCGAAATATTAATGTGAGGACAATGTAGTTGGTGATGATGGTTGAAGCTGAAAATTAGATGTTTTTCACAATACAAGGAGCATTGTTGTCAGATGTACCTGGAAATATGTATGAGATGAGCGCTCTACCTGATCTCAGATTGTAGAGCACAAAAATACGCCCAGAGGGATTTTGAATTATACATCTAAATGGTCACAATCGTAAGATATTGTTGATCAAAAACTAAAATTGATCGAAATTGATTTTTTCTTCAAATTTCACTCATTTTTGAAAAATCAAATCTCAGTACTCTTGGAGATAAAGAGTTCCGAATGATATAATTTTATACAGAATTTCATAATCTAAAAAAAAGGTGACAGCAAATTTTTCTGGCCGATTACGAGATTTGGCAGAAATAGCTGAAAACTGGAAAATGAGCCGAAAATATGAGGTTTTTGGGCCACTCTGTATCTAGCACAAGGAAATTTTGCATGAAGTAATTGGTTCTGGACTTCTCTTATGTACTCAAATAATATATTTTAAAATCAGAACTACAATATAAATTGCATGCACCAATGTATATAGTGACTGGACTTAACAGAGTAGATCTGGTAGACTTCATAAATGAGCTTCAAAGATACAGTAAAAAGGGCGACCATATAAGCTATAAGCTACCTGAATTGTGAATATTGTTCCAAACAGGGAGGGATTGCAGAAACTACAAAACGGAATTAGTCAAGGGCTTCCGGCGAGTGATTAGTTCTATAGATGTGTAGTCCATCTGACATGGGTCAATGTAATTTTCGTATTGTTATTCAGGACGTTGACTGATTTTATTTATTCTTTAGCGCTCTTTTACTCTTCTCTCTTTCACTCATTCTCACTCTCTCTCTCTCATTCGGACCCTCTCTCTCATTCTTTCTTTCTCACACACACTCACACACACACAAATTAATACAGCAATGCTTAGGCACACACTTTACGCACTAAACGGGTTCTAGGGTTGAGTGGCAGAGTGGAACATGAGTCCTAACTCCGCCCTAATAAAGGCAATTAATCAATCAATCAATCAATCAATATCTCACTCACTCTTTCTCTCTCTCTCTCTCTTCGATAGAGAGTTAGTGGGAAGGATAGTTTGAATATTCATTCCAAAGAATGGACATTGATATGACCAAAGCTCCGCCAATTTATGTAGATGCATAACAATATCATCTATAGCTATTACCAATTGCTTTTTTCCATATAAATGCAGTTCAATAATCATTTTCTTAGTCTATATTATGTAAATTCGAAACTCATTCCAGTGTGAGAGCTTGTAGGATATTAAGGTGCGTACAGATATACGCGACGCGAACATGAGCAATTCACTTTTAATCAGCTGACTATAACTGTATTTTTACAGGAACGGTAAGATATAGATATAAACAGCTTGGCATCAGCTGATTAAAAGTGAATTGCTCATGTTCGCGGCACGTAAATCTGTACGCACCTTCAGATGCAATATTGTCAATTGATTGTTTCGAAATTGGTGTTTGGAGAGATATTTCTACATTATATTCTCAGCACCAAGAAAGTCACATTTGCCTAGTTCATTCAATAATGAATGGAAATTCATCAGAAATGAAGATTGTTTATAATATTGTAGTCTATCAGAATATTTTTGTTTGCTAGTTGGAATCAATTTTAGAAGCTTTTTGAGTTAAAAATTCGAGTTTAGCAGCCTATGACACATTTCAGATCATGTAAGCAGAACATTATCATACGATTCTGTTGGAGTAGGCATATCAATTGTGATAAAAATCTTATCAACTACATTAATTTGAAGATAACCCAGAAACTTTTGCAAAGTCTTCGTCCTCAATATTTTTTATACATATTACTTTTCAACTGCCTTGGAGGCCTAAGAAGAATCAGTTATCACGCGATCTGAAAAAATGGTTGGTTAAAATTCTCAAACTAGGGGGCCCCTCCTTGTTATAATTATTAACAATAATTTATCATGTATAATGTACCTATGTCTTCTGCAAATATGAAGAGTACTTTGTCTTCATAGTCCCAGCATGTATCTATTTGTGAAACACCTATGTATAAACTAATCACATCGGGACTTAAAAGTAGCCCAGTTTGGCGGTGTGCAACTTTGTCGTTTGGTGACAAAATCTCGGGAGTGCCAGTTTGTCGTTGCATGCACCGCCAAACTGGCTCTCTAAGGAATGCAGCCCAGTTTGACGGCGTGCAACTTTGTCGTCTGGTGACAAAATCTTAGGAATGCCAGTTTGTCGTTGCATGCACCGCCAAACTGGCACTCTAAGGAATGCAGCCCAGTTTGACGGCGTGCAACTTTGTCGGTAGCCCACTTTGTCGTCAGCCCAGTTTGTCGTCAGCCCACTTTGTTGTCAGCCCAGTTTGTCATCGTCCCCCTGGGAGAGCTGGTAAGAAATTGGTACTATTATTTTTCCAGGAATCACAAATAGCGTTACACACCTTCCAAATCTTTGCTCTACCGACTGCGGCCAAGCAGGGCACACGTTATAGAAAAAAATAACGTTACAATAGATAGAATTATGAAGATATATCTCACAGTCTGGCGGCAGCAGCCGAACGAAACGGTCGCTTCTTATCGTTTCGATTAGAAATACGGATGAATCAGTGAAAGTGAGATAGGAGCCTTCTGACTGTGCTGCATAACCAAAGAGTGATTTCGAAAACAACGGTTTATTGTGTGTAAATACAGGAATTTCAATTATATACCTATTTGTGGGATCTTAAAAGTATATATTATCACAATGTCGGTGTGCGGGAAGTGCCAGCAAACAGTAGTTAGGGCGGAGAAGGATAAAATAGAGTGTAATAGATGCGCTACTCTTTTTCACGGAAAGTGTGTGGATTTAACAGCTACTGAGATTGAGTTGCTGAGTAAAAAACCTTGGTCATGTGTGGATTGCGAGAAGGATTTTCGTTTAGCTCGTGCAAGCGATTTTTCAACTCCAGTTAGGGTGACTGATAATGTGATGAATAGTTTGTCTGTTTCTGAACTGACTGTTGATTTTTTGAATAAAATTCTCGCGAAGTTCAAAGACGACATACTGGCTGGTCAAGACAGGATTTACAATGAACTTTCAGCATCAGTGAGGGAGTGTAAGGATAAGTTAACTGAGTTTGGCAATGTTTTGCGGGTCCGTATCACAGAGACAAGTTCTCACAGAGACAAGTAGTGTTTTTGAACGATATTAGTGTCACAGATACAAGTTTCATAGGAACAAGTCGTTTTATAAATGGCAGTCTCACAGGAACAAGTTCCCACAGAGACAAGTTGAGTCTCACAGAGACAAGGTGAGTCTCACAGAGACAAGGTGAGTCTCACAGAGACAAGGTCTGTTTCACTGGAACAAGTAGTGTCAGTGGAACAAGAAGAGGGGTAGAGTCCCATTCGAACAAGTGTAGTGTCACAGAGACAAGGCCAGTCTCACAGGAACAAGGTTGGTGTGGTGTGTTGCCTACACATGAAGATGAAGGCATTCAATTTGCTCTAATAAATTGGATGTCATCTGTTTTTTAATATAATAACAAATTTTAATTATTGAAAAGAAAGAGAAAAAAATGACATTGAAAATAATACATAACAATGCTGAATGATAGTATTTTCTGATACTTCATCACTTTAGTAAAAAATAAGACACTACAGAATACAATACAGTAGGCCTACATAGCAACTGAAGTGTTTGCTATACATTTCATTTCCTACTTATTATCACTATGTAAATCTCGAAGTGGATAAGTAAATTACATTATGATTTATTTAAATAGTAAAATAGAATCTTCCTTCAATCAACAAACAACGTCACAAACAACGCTCCTTCAATCCACGTGACATACATATATAAATATATAATTTACATATGTTAATAATGTGGTGACATCATTTGAAGCCAGCTTTAAACGTTTCTCCTGTGGAGAAAAAATGATGAATTTAGTAGACTGTTTAGTGGATCCTAGACATTCAGATTCAAATCTATACATAACAATTGATTCCCCTTTTCATCCAGGATATTTGTGGTTTCTTAAAATTTCGATTTATTGACCGAGCGAAATGAGTTCTAAGATTCAAGTCGACGGCTTTGCATTTCTCTTTATGTTTATATGTTCCGCAATTACGGCGAAACGCAGCAATAGATTACCATGAAATTTGACAGGTATATTTCTTTTTAATTGTGCCTCGACGTATATACAAGGTTTTTTGAAAATTTTGCATTTTAAGGTTAATACAATAGGTAAAGTCTCCTTCGAACGCCAATATTACAGTAAAAATCAGAATAGAATCATCCATAATAATTCAGCTGTTGAGTGGATTTTTAATTGCATGCAATTAATATATCAATGTAACTTAGTAAAAAATCAGCTGTCGTGTTGACTATTCATTGCATGCAATGACGCATGCAATTAATAACGGAAAGAAAACATAGTATTTTCTCTCGACCTTTATCTGCTTTCAACTCGGTCTGACCTGTTGCCAGTAAGTTGAAGGAGATTAGATTTTGATGTTAGCATATTTTTGATACACTAACCCCAACAGCCATTAGCCGTTTTCACACCGACATCTTGCCGACACAACATACAAACAGGATTTACTCTTATGGACAGTATGAGACGAGGCTGTGTTTTATAACTGCGCGAGGTCTACTGTTCATAGAACTACTAGTCCAGGATTAAAATGTTGTTTTACCAAAATCATCAAATATTTAATAATTCGATACAATGATACATGTACAAATGTGAAGCTGACTTGCACCGAGGTAGAATCAATTTAATCTTAAATAATTTGAAATATATTTCAAGTTGTTAGGCTTCATTAATTAATTGAACACCTATTTTATCACTATGTGTTATCAGAACCTATTAGAATTATGTAGATTGCCTTCAATGAATAAATTGAGTTCCATGTAAATGTATTATTTCTACCAAACTCCAAAATAACTATTTCAATGTGACTTTTAATTGTTCAGTCAATATAAAATAATTTTGATTCTGCAGTAACTTATACATGAGTGATATCAATGTAAGAAAGAACAGATTATATACTTCTAGATGAATGTAACAATATTGGAAAGATGTTATCCAACGGTATTTGAATAACCCCCTGACTGTTACTGTATGGGAGTACCACCAGTAATTTATAAGTTTTCAATTCGTCAAAAGAGTGGTTATAGATAAAATAGTGTACTCAACGGTTATAATGTTCTCCTATCTATATTTTTTCTTCTTATTATTGTTCATCTTCTTCCTCTTCTTTCTTATTCTTCTGTCTCCTTTTTCTATTATCTTCTTCTTCTTCTCGCTTGTTCTTCTTCTCCGCCTGTCATCTTCTTCTTCTTCTTCTTCTTCTTCTTTTTCTTCTTCCTCTAGCTTTGTCCGGCAAGGACTGATTTGTTTTTGTATTATGGAGTCCCTTTTGTATAAGGTACCAAGAACAATAACAGAGATATTTCCAGGGCTCTAGAGAATAATAATACTAATCCCCTCTGTCCTTTTGCTAAGTTGAAACGTGTAGCAACGTGAGTTGAAATGTATAAGTTGACCTAAATTTTTGAAGGCTGATCTTCGAATTGATAAAATTATAGAAACATGATCACAAGCAAATCCCTATATAAGAATATAATGGAGATGGAGACTATTCCTTTTAACAGAATCATGTTTCCTCATCATTATCACCATCCTCAAATTATACGAGTCGATCCATCCGGCGTATTCACGCATTATGTGTGCAGAAAATCTCACTCACACTGACTGTACAACTGTGAGATTAACTATTCTAAGTCAAGGACTCTAAGACTCTCTGTTGTGAGGCCGGGTGATATAATTATTCTCGAGTGACGTTTTCATGTGAAAATTTAGATTTTTCTCCCCTCACAGGTTTTTACCTTGAGCATTATTGTTCTAAAAAAATTGTGTATCATCTTGTTTTTATATGTATGTAAATAATGTGTGTGTATGTTGAACAATAAGAAATTTGAATAATCAAGATTGATATCCAGTTCTTCAAACTGAAAATAGATGCAGACGTGGATAACAAACAAATTAAACATAATTTTTACACCTCATATATGCAGTTCCACAATTCTGTAGACAAAGTTAGAATAAATCAATAGAACAGTTAATTTCAATAGTACCATGTACTATGAAAAAAAAATCAAAATGGTACTGGCTCAGTAGATCAAGTAGAATAGAATAGTAATTTAAAAAGAACTCAGATATCCAAAGTTTCATTGACCGAGCGAAGTGAGGTCTAAGATTTAAGTCGACGGTTTTGCATTTCTCTTTATGTCCAAATATTTTTATGTTCCGCATTTACGGCGAAACACGGCATTAGATTTCAATGAAATTTAACAGGTATGTTACTCTTCAAATTGCGCGTCAACGTTTATATAATATACAAGGTTTTTTGAAATTTTGCATTTCAAGGATAAAACAAAAGGAAAAAGAGTCTCTTTCAAACGCCAGTATTACCGTAAAAATCAAACTATAGAACTATTCATCATAAATCAGCTGTCGAGTGGACTATTAATTGCATGAAATGACGCATGCAATTAATATCCCAATGTTATTTGGTAAAAATCAGCTGTCGTGTGAACTATTGCAAGCGATGAGGCATTCAATATTGATAACTTAAAGTAGTTAGCTTGTTATTTTCTCTCGACTTTTCTCTGCTTTCAACTCGGTTTTTTACAACAAATAGAAGTTTTTTACAACAAATTATTATCATTCTAATTATAATAATTATACTTCATATCAATAATTATTGACGATACATTTCAAACAGCCATTAGTGGCATAGACATCGATATTTCGCCGATACGTCACGTCATAACAGCACATAATTCACCCTGATGGAGGCTGTGGTTTTTAACTGCGCGAGGTCTACTGTTCACAGAACTACTAGTTATTTTTCCAACTGAATAGTTCAACAAATTCTATTGAGAGACATCAAAGGAAAATGCAAGGTGCTGCATTGTGATAAAGTTACGTTCGGCAGACGCCAGTGTGTTTTTTCGATGAAAATGGAAAAATATGCAACAGAAGCTCTGGCATCCAATTATATAATATTTTACCTGATTTCATGAAGAGTATGAATGAACGCAACTTCAGATCTCATCGAAAGTTTTAAAGATAGATTTCTCTAAAAGTGCTTTTTACTCAAAGGAATAGTATATTCAACATTACTTCACATGAATGGTATAATGTTTTCTTTCCCTGTGTGTTGTGTATTTGTTACTGTGGGCTGTGTATTTTTTGTTCGACCATTTAGATTTTTTGACAAGTTCCAGATCCCCCTGATTTAGGTGAGCAGTGAATGCTATTCAATCTATCTATCTAGTTACATCTATGCATGTAACTGGTTCATGAATTTGAAACATGAAACACCATTATGTAATGCACTTACCAAATGTAGTCCCAAAATAAGCACTACCAAATGCACTTCCAACTGGACAGTTGGGTTAAGCAAGCTTCAAGCTAGTTGAAGGCTAGCTGACATTCCCCTACACTTATGGAGGCTTATAACATTAATCCATTGTACCTTGTTGTTCAATATTGTTTTTTCTCTATAATTAAACAAAATAAAATAATTTTTCTCTCCACAGATGCAAATCTTAAACCACAACCACATCTGCAAAGAAAATTAGTTGTAAATAGGCTACAATAGGACATGGTTGACGGGATCAATTCTACTTATTATAATATTCACTCTATAGTATTCACTGATTTTCCAGATTTGAATGGAATAAAAAGCTTTTCAAAAAGACAGAATATAGGTTCAAAGTTTCGATCAGTGATTTACTTGTCAAGTGATCAAATTGACTATATTGATTGTTTTTCATAGAGGGATAAACTGAGAAATAATAAATACAAGTTTTATAAAAATTGTTCTGTATTAAAAATTTGCCTGAAAACAAAATTATCAAAATAATCTATCACTTTTAAACAAAGTAGGCTATATATATATATATATATATATATATATATATATATATATATATATATATATATATAGACATATAGACATAGCATGTTACATTATTATTGTATCAACGGTAAAATAATACTATTAATTGACAAAATTAAATATCATTTGCATATTTTATGTAGTATTGAAAAGCAGTAGTAATCTACTTAATTGCTTCTTAAATTTCATATTTCTTTGATAAATGATTCTTCTTAACTAAGTAGGAAATATACAGCCATCTATTATAGAGATATTTAGTTGTCAAGAATCAATTAGTACTCAAAGAAAAATCATGTGTGTAGGCCTACTGGCCTAATTATACTAGTGAAATATTAAAAGAAAGATTAATTATTAGTAAGTTGATGAATAATAAAGATCGATTATAATGGGAATTATTGATTACAAAAAAATATAAGTACACATTTCAATTTTATTATTATTATTAGCTTATGGCTTTGAAGGGCGGGGAGACCCAAGGATTGTTCCACCTCGCCGTACGTAGTACAAAGTAAGGGGTTAATCAGACACTATTATAGGAAGCTATCACTTGAAATTTACACTTTTCCCTTCGAAAAGTGAAAAGCAGTAAATTAACTTAATAGAGTCTTTCTTGAAAACTTCCAATCCAAGACAAAAAAATGTATGTACAGTATTATATTTTACAATAAAAATCAAATCTACTACTAGCTTAAGTAGGCTACTCGAATGTAGAATGCTAGTAGAAAGCTTTTATTCTTGTACCTATTATAATTTTTCATATAAATATTTTATGTACAGTATTATATTTTACAATAAAAATCAAATCTACTACTAGCTTAAGTAGGCTACTCGAATGTAGAATGCTAGTTGAATGCTTTTATTCTTGTACCTATTATAATTTTTCATATTATCGTTTGCGTTATTCGAAGATTCTACTATGTTGAAAAATTGTGTGCTCTGTTTTTTCTCAATAATTTGAAATTGGAGTTTTTAATTCTACAAATAATTTGATATGAGCTCATTTATAAGGTATTTAATGAAATATGATATTTTTCTATTGTATTGGCTCAAAGAGCATGAAATTGAGAATGAGATGAAGTTAAAGTGAGCTTTGTAGAATAAACACAACATTCAAATATTTGGATCCTGAATATAGGAGTTTGGTACATTTTGTAAAGTACTGCTAAAATTTGCAGGCTGTAGAGTCGATTAAATTAATTCTTTTACACAGCTGTGCACAAGAAAGGTGGGCAGGTACCCGTCTTTTATATTCAGAGCTGCAGTGATAAGTGTCATATCCAGCTTTACTGAATATAAGAATGCAAAGGGTTCAAACTTTCCTGAAGTCATGATAGAACATGTGAACAAAATGCAACTCTGATAACTTCTCATAAATGTGAGGAATTAGACACAGTTACTTACTCACATCATCTACCAACTCTTATTACATTATCAGAATGATAATTTTAACTACTATTATCACACTACTATTAATTTTACCAACTATTATCACATTATCAGAATGATAATTTTATTCTAATGTAATTACAATTTCGATTCTACAAAAATAAAACGGATTCAACTCACACAATTTTATGGACAGTGTCGTTTAAAGGTCTTATTCCTACTATCATACATATCCTGAATATTCTAGTACAAACTAGAGTGCCACGGCCACGACTACCTCTAGTAGTCTTAATAAAGTCGGCTATGTTCTAATTTTTCTTTCCGCCAGCAGATCGTAACGTGCGGAAAGAAGATCTGGTTTGGGATAACCTATTTACTATTTTGCTTACTGTAATTAGTGTACAAAAGCCTCTTTTCCATTCAACTATAGGAAAAAATATTTATAATACAATGTTAAAAGAATACACGGTGGAATCCACCTGTTACGGGTGTCCTACACGACACGCACCTTACTCCTTCATCCACGTGTGGCACCAACTGTGGGAGGCACATGGAACATACGGAGATGTGTCCACATGGCAAAGCGACCATCATATCGTTATTGTGTGTGAGACACACATTACAATAGCTGTGTGCCTGTGCAGGATCTGTAAATATACGATTTCAATTTTTATTGACCCTTTCCATAGGTTACAAGAAATCCTATACTATTAAACGAGCAATTTCTGTCTATATTTTTATGATAGTAAGTTCATATTTATGTTTGTATGTCACCAGATATCGAAAACGGCTCTAAAGATTTCCACGAAACTCGGGACATTGTAGGTTTATAATATAAAAATTCGATTGCACTAGGTCACATCCCTTTGAAAACTAGCTGAAGGACATTTAAAGGATAATAATTATTAACAGATTGGAAAAACAGATGTTAATCCGGTCGTCTGTTGATGATGGAAGTGAGTGAGTGAGTGCATGGATGTGGGACAGAGACAAAATTATGACTCAGCTTTTAAGCTTTTGAGCAACCACTCAATCAAGTACTTAGTGCCGGTTGCACAAACCCCGGTTAAATTTCAATCCTGATTAATTCCAGGAGAACCGACCAGAGAAGCCGTCTTTTTGAAATGGTCTTCTCTGATTTGGTTCTCGTGAGATTAATCAGGATTAAACTTTAACTGTCTTTTGTGCAACCGGGCCTTTGTGAGAAAAACTTTTGCATTACTCTCAATGCACTGTGATTAGATAGAACCTTTCTGTATGAACTATAAATAGTCTATATTATAATCTCTTCTTACAAATTATGAGCTTGGATTGAATTTTGGAAAGACTGGATCTTAATGATTGGAGAAGTTATTGTGAAAACTTTTCAATACAAATGGACAACACGTTGAGCCTCGTGTCAAAACCAACGATCTATATATACTAACTAAGTATATATATATATATACACTATATATACTTAGTATATATAGATCGTTGGTCAAAACTAAGAGCTTGCTACGCTCGTTCAATGAATTTTCTCGAGGTGAAAGAAGCTATGGAAAAAGCTATGAGTAGCTGAGCTCTGCAACTTATTGTTTACTGTCATACCGTCATTTCCGGCGAGAGGTTGGTGTCCACCACGTTGACGACCACGGACACGGCCACGACCACGGCCTCGTCCTTCATCTCGTCCTCGTCCTCCGACTTGTCCTCCATCTCGTCCTCGTCCTCTTCCACGTTGACGTCTCCGACCTCTTGCTGCTGGTTGTCAATTTCAGAAATCATTACTTTTTTATGAGTTACAGTATTAGGAGAAATAGTTAAACTTGAAAAAGGCATGATAAAACATATTATTACGATTATATTGGCTCAAATAGACCTATTTGGAAGAATACCATATTTTGTTATTACTATAACCCTAATATATAAACTTTAGATTCATTGAATCTTAACAAAAGTATCAACTAAAATCAATTCTAGGGCTGATTAAAAGAAAACTTATATAGTATCTATGGCAATAATTATGTGAAATATAATCCCCCCCTCCCAGAATACCAGAAGTGCAAGTGCTGCACTGCTGTCCCTACTCCCAGATAACAGCGACAGATTCAACAGTTGAAAATTGTTAAACGAAGACTGCAGTACATTATGAACTTCAATTTCTCTAAATTTTTCAAAAAATTAGGTGTGCATTGATATAAGGAAGTTATAAGAGACTTGAAATTTTATGTTTTATAGGCCTAATGTGTAACCTACTAATACATAGTATCTGAACTGACCTGGCGCAGGATCTTGTTGGTCGCCCCTCTGACCCGCGGCAACCTCGTCACCTTCGCCTAGCACTGGAGCCATCAAAGGATTTGCTGGAGGAGGTGGTGGTGGAGCAACCTCATCATCATCTTGTTCATCATCAGATAGGCCTAAGAATCCACTTTGTGGATCGTACACATTGTCAATGGTGTGACACACAAGATGGAGGAATTCCGAGACAACAATGTCTCCCGCCAACAACTGGTTGGAGGCTGAAATAATTCTTCGGTCTTGTGCTAGGTACGCACTGGGCCTAGACTGAGGTGGAGCAGCTCCACTCATGTACGTCTCGTACTCTTGCACAGCCGCATGCTCCAATTTCCTCAAACCATCTAAAAACATGTACATCAAAAACTTCTATTACAAACAATGAACTCGTTCCCTAACCTCACAGACACCACACTAAGGTCGCCTAATTGCGTTATCTTTATAATTAAAAAAATCACTACATCTACATACAAGTAGGTACGATCATTTTTTATTTTTTTACTCAGCGACAAACTGACAATGCGCCGACCATTGAAAGGATACCATTCGTTCGTACAATCACACTTCTTGAAATGAGACTTCTTTCTTCTTCGGTGTGAATTTTTATATTGTCATTATAATATCATTTTTATAATGTGCTTATTGTATAAGGAACCTGAGAGAGTGGTTCAACATTGACTCAACATCTCTGTTCCGAGCTGCAGTCAATAGAATCCAAATTGCATTGATGATCGCCAATCTCCGTCGCGGAGCACGCATATAGAAAAAGATTGTATAAATGAATAAATAAAAAAGAATATTATGCTATAGATCGTTTTTAAATATTCGGTATTATTTCTGGCGATAGTGAAAACATTCAATTTGGGTATTATCAATTTATCAGAATGATAAAAAATCTGAGGATTTTTTCTCTAATATTTCAGTATTAGTTTTTTTTGGAATTTAAGCGCCTGAAGTTTAAAGTAGATTTTGAGCTCTGTTGATGGAATCTGTTATGACATTTCGCTTTTCTATACCAACTATAACGATTGTAAATTTTTGATTGCTTTTAGATTGATTCAGATGTGAAGTTGATCTTAAATCTTCTTGATATCTCTGAGATACTTTATAATTATATATTTGCAGTAGTGTTACTCATTCACTTTTAGAAATGCACATGATTGATAGAACTTTGTGATCGTAAATTTTCAATACAATTATATTATATATAGATTATAATGAAGTAGAATTTGAACTGTTCGAAGCTAAAATCTGTTCGATCTTTGCTTAACTATTGGTTCCTTTTTATGGGAGGTGGTAGGTAGCCTACTGATTCACTCATCAATGTATCGTATCGCGAGTATAAACATGACACTACCCATTAATCGCTTGTGGCCTTCCTCCATCACTGTCCCTGATGATCAATGACACCCAAGTCCTCCAATTCAGCGTCTGCCCAACCTTATTGTTATTCTCCTTCTTGTTATTGTTACTGTTGTTCTCCTATCTTTCTCCACTGCCATTATAAAGTGGACCTCACTATGGTAGCTTCTACTCAAAAATTTTACACTTCGAACAAAAAAAAAAAAAATTGCCATAGCAAAATAGTCAACGTTAAAACACCTGCTATACAAATGGTATAGTGGTACATTGCTATGGGTAAATTCTAGTGGCGGAAAATATTTGTTTCTGTGTCAAAAAAGAGCTTTGCGTGCTATCTTTAATCTGGGCATGAGGGAGTCCTGTAAGCCTTTTATTCTTAGACAATGGTATATTGCCACTTCCATGTATTTACATTATGAATTGTTCAATATTTGTAAAGCAAAGCTTTAATCTTTCCAATTTGAGGGGAAGCATTCATGAGCATAACACACGGACAGGTAGTTAGATTGATCTGCGCCGTGCTAGGCGTAATGTACTGCTATTATAGGAGTGAAAATTTTCAACAGGTTATCACTGGAAGTACGGAATTATGATCTTGTTAGTTTTAAGAGAGCAATAAAAGGATGGTTGAAGATTAAAGCAAGTTATTCAATCGAGGAAATGCTGGTCTGTAACTCTTATCCATAGATAAAATATTTTAGTACGGTAGCCTATTTGTATTTTAATCTGTAATAAAAATTAAATATGATATAATTTGTATTATAATAAACAGAGTGTTCTGAAAAAAGGTGTCCATAAGCCAGGGGGTGATTCCTCACATCAAAAGAGGAAAAAAGTTCTTATTGACATACCGGTATGTCTGAAAATGCTTAGTTACCAAGTTATACAGAGTTAAAGATATCGTCTGAATCTCAGTTCTCCTGCCCTACGGGTATTTGTTGGCTGTTAACTGAGATGTTGAATTCAGCGTACTTCATGTAAAATGAACTGAGAAATTGAATAAAACCGTTTCCAGACCGTTAGCTATAGTAATTTTTAAGATATGTGACAAAATACGCGAAACTTGGTCCCGAAAAACAAGTTCCTGGTTTGAAGCAGATTTACTATGTTACATGTACAATCAACACAAAATATTCTCTCACAGAAATTGTAGGACATCTA
This sequence comes from Nilaparvata lugens, assembly GCF_014356525.2. NCBI lineage: Eukaryota > Metazoa > Arthropoda > Insecta > Hemiptera > Delphacidae > Nilaparvata > Nilaparvata lugens. Next base: position 56,622,205 of record NC_052518.1, on the reverse strand, counting down.
ATTTCAAAGAGAAAGATGTAGGATAAGTCTATAATAGACAAATGCAACCTTGAAAAAATAATCCATGAAAAATAGACAAAATCTGTTAAGCTCTCTATTTTTCATGCGTTTTGTATGTAATTAAGGATTATTTTTTCAAGGCTGCATCTGTATATTATAGACTTATCCTACATCTTTCTCTTTGAAATTAGATGTTCTACAATTTCTGTGAGAAAATATTTTGTGTTGATTGTACATTTAACATAGTAAATCTGCTTCAAAGTTTGAAGTAACTTGTTTTTCTAGATCAAGTTTCGCGTATTTCGTCACATATCTTAAAAAATACTGTAGCTAACGGTCTGGAAACGGTTTCATTCAATCTCTCAGTTCATTTTACATAAAGTACGCTGAATTCAACGTTTTAATTGACAGCCAACAAATACCCGTAGGGCAGGAGAACTGAAATTCAGACGAAATCTTTCACTCTGTATAATTTGATAACTAAGAATTTCGGACCTATGTTAATTAGAACTTTTTTTCTTCTTTTGATGTGATCACTCCCTGGATTCTGGGCACCTTTTTCCAGAACAACCTGTATAACGTTCACTTGTATACAAAGTATCAATGTTATGTTATTGTATCCTTGAGAAGTGACTTTTGTCAATGCAATTATTTTGTTTGTGACATTTTTGATTCTTGAAATAATTCGACGGATGATCAACTGGTACTATTTTTATAATCTAATTATAAAATATTGTTGGCATCGTCGCCAGGCTTGGGTCCTCTTGCATTCAATGCTTTCTCGCTCTTCTGTTTATTTAATTTTGTTTTGCTCTTTTATCTAATCATCTATTTAATTTCCACCCAGTCACTCTGCGCTGTTATGTTAACTATATCTACCCATTTAAATTAGAACTTTATAAACTGTGATTAATTGGACTCGATTCATTTTAACAATTACAAATTATTTCTCAAAAGCTTACATCACATCGAAAGAATTACATCAAATCAAGCACTAGATTTTTATTAATATGATTCCTTGTGATATTCATCGAATAATAGATATGAGGGGAATAGAAACTTTAAGGGAACGTATTTCACTGGGACAATAAGAATTACTTAACTTCTGATGGAGATTATTATAAATGTTAATAATAGTCTAAGTGTATATTACATGCGGTTAGATTTTATATAATACTCCATATACGTACTTGAACTTGAAAATAATGATGATGTGGGTACTTACTTGGCACACTCTTCATCAAAGATGTGTCGTGGCTCTGTTGTTTCCCTGGAACAACGTTGCAATATGCACTCCCTCAACACGGTAACACCAACAAACGTTGGGTTGGGAAGATGATTATGATTAATAGTGATAAGAAAACTATCAAAAGTTCTATTTGCCATACGAAGTGGCATTGAGGCGCGACTTGCACACTCGCGTACATTACATTTTAAATAGATACGCGTTTGGTCGCTGGAGGTCACCCGATAGAAAAATCCATCGTCAATATGATATAATGTAGTATTGCGGAGCGTTACGATTTCCTTGACCAATTCCATGTCGACTGAATGTGTTTTGTCAACTATTGAACTCGCAACGCAAACGCACAGGTAGCATCCTCGTAGAGGGGAGGCAAACAATACTGAACAAAAATCTATTTTTTCCAGGAAGGGTACAATATAGAAAACACATGTTAAATATTTCCTGCCGCCAAAGTGCAGTACTTTATACCTGGCAATAGAATTTTTAGAAATAGAAGCATTTGGTTAACTTTGGTTTTACGCTTCAGTGAACATAGTCTATGAGCAGGGTAGTTCTACCTGGACACCACCGATGACAAATTGACCGGGCTTTCCAGAAGTACCTAACGGGAAACATTTGCTTTGTTTCATGGAAGCAAGGCATTGTAATACTGAATGAGTATTTATAGTTCTATAAAGCAAGGCCTTTTGGTTCTAATACCCGAGACGTCAGTCTGCAGATTGTTGTTATGGAATGCAGAAAACTTCTTTCACCAACCTTAGACAATAAATGCTGTTTCAAAAGATTGAAAAGATAGCATGCCGCTTCCAAAATCTATGGATATGGTTTATGTACTATATATATATATATATAATATATATATATATATATATATATATATATATCTGTGAGTGTAGCGTAAGGGACACACTATTATTCACCCACCATATA